>NC_137506.1:3460000-3505000 GCF_041902795.1 Electrophorus electricus | reverse complement strand
TACTGAAATGAACGTGGTTGAAATTGAAATTAATTAATGCAAATTTGTTGTCTTTATTTGTAAATTAAGCTTTAGTTTAATTTTAAAAGCACATGTCTATCAAAATAATCTGCAAATATTTGCCTAAATTTGCAGATTAAACCTATTCAGAATAAGCCTATTCGGTGAAATGTAATTAAAAAACATTGTTTTGTTTTGTTTTTTGTATCTATTATGTCTTGTGTACCTGCACAGTATTTTCCCCATGTATCTTCAGAAACAGAAAGAAAAATGATATGGTTATTTGATTCTTGTTTTGTAAGGAAATATTTCCAACGTTGCTTTGTCCTTCCACCGGTAACGTGGTGTGGCCCGGAGTACAGTGGGAGCTCGTCGCTAATTGTGTGATGGTCATCACGCCTACGTTATTAAGCGCATACCTGAATCAGTTTAGTCTTGTCATGTTTAATTATTTAAACCCTTGTCAGTATGTGCGTTACTGTCAGTCATTGTTCACGTTCATGTTCACAATTATTGGCCCTGTTAAAGCTTAACCTGTCCCTGTATTCCCGCTGTCTGATCATCGTTTCTTAGGGATGTCGGAGATGTTGACAAGTATATATACTTTATTCAGAGACACATGAATATATATAGATGGCTAAGCAGATGAGTAAGAAGAAATATGTAAATGATGTAGCAAGTGCAACATATTCAGACTTGATAGAATGTGCAGTATCCAAAATGAGACCGCTGTCTCTCAAAGGACCAAACCATATTTGGCGTAGCCTTTCACCTATCTAAGAATAGACAGGCTAACATGACAGAGGATCGCTCTTTAACACAGCTGGACAGAAAAGATTTATTTACTGTACAGAAAAAGGGTTTGGGATGTAGGAAAAATCGGACCCGTTTCAAGCAGCGTCACGTTCAGTAAGCCGAAGAAGAGTAAACCGCAGGTTTAAATACAAAGGTTTAACAAAACCAGTCAAGGGGAAATCCAACAGCAGTGTCAAGAAAGGGCAAAGTTCAAAAATAAATTTAACAAACAACCAGGCAAGGGGCAGGCAGAAGAGCCAAACAGGAGTAACCAGCTAGGAGATCAGATCAGAGAAATGGAAGTACAATAAGGACCATCCTAGAAAAGATGTGGAATTAAACAATAAATCAAAGGAGAGGCTGCTGACGAGACACGCAAATATGTCATTTTACATTTTCGTTGTCAGAAATAGCAAACGCATAATGTAAAATCAAATTACATTTTTTTTCTTTCTTCAAAACCAAAATACAAAATTGCAAAGAAATAAAAACAGAAACGGGTCCATGATTTCATTTTTCCGTCACGTCTTTTACTCAGACTTAAGCCCAACACAAACTACACTACCCATAAGTCCATATTTCAAGCCAGGTCACCCGTATCTATATAGCCCTCGTGTTTAACAATATAAGCTCGGTTCATCCAGTTTTTCATTGTGAAGTCTTGTCTGCTTACCTAATGAGTCAGAGCGTTGGTAGTACTTGGTTTATACTCTTTGGCCTGCTCCTTGTTGGATTTGTTTGTTGACTATGCCTTTGGATTGCACCTTTTCATTATTAAATGTATTTGACCTGCATTCGACTTCATCTCTGCGCAAAAAAACAAGCTCACAAGCTCAAGGCACATAAACGTTATACACTTATTTTTATTTTGTGGCCGTTTGCTTACTGTTAACGTAGCTATTCGTTAGCAGGACGGCTTTTACACATGTTGGAAAAAAAAGACTCCCAAAGTCATATCTGCAACTAATAAATTAACTAAATGCTTATGACTATGATATATGATGGTAAGAAGTAAAATAATAATAATCATTGGAAAAGAATCAATTATCATTGGATATACACAGGAAAGTACAATTGAACAAAAACTATATGTGATTGTAAATAATTAGCTAACCGCTGCATAACCGTCCGGGTGGGAAGTCTTACCGGCGTACGGATTCACTGACAGGTCTTACACCATCGGTGGTCAGGCTTTTCGTAAAAAAACAAACAGTCCAAACAAACCCAAATAATCCTTCTCATCAAACTCGTAGCGACTGCAGTTGTTTAGTGACCTAATTTGAGAATCTGTCGTCGCCTCGTACCAATGACTACAACATCTTAGCAGAGTGGGCTGATATGGCTTTAGTGACTGTTTGCCCCTAGAGTGCGACAAACTTTTACATCTCTTAGTTACCTCCCCTCCATTCCTTACATGTAGGTTACATTTCTTTTTGCTTGTTTTTGCTGTGTGTGAGCCTTGTGAAAGGCTTCGTCACTGCAATAAAGGACTTGGTCCTCGAACAGAAATGGCTTTTGAATATTCTGTGTCAGAAGATTGACGTCGCAGCTGAGCTGGAAGCGATCAAGCAACGCGTCGATGACCCCAAAGTCGGGCAGAGGACGGGGGAACCGTGTACCGTGGCAGGGTCCAGGCAGCCAAGAGCAAAGCTGGGGAAGATGTCGAGAGAGCAGTGCAGCGAGGCTCTGCATGCCTCCACCTTCCTGGGAACCATGCACAGGTGCGGGTGGTCGCACACAACGCGATGCAGCTGCCGGCGCTGGAGGCGAAAGTGCTGTGGGTGCTACTCCCGCCAGAGCAAAAATGATCTTTCATTCTTTTATATACTCGCAATCAATATGAACACTTTCCCATAAACGGTTTCAAGGAAATTTGAATAAAAGATCTTTAAACGCGAGTTTTTCCTCTCTGAAGCTATATTTGGCAAGAAATATAGAGAATGGTTTGTACTTTTTGTAATATTACAATTGGTATTGTAAGGAGTTTTTGACAGATGTTTTAATGTTTCCTTCCATATTTATGTGAATGATATGAAGCTGTAGTTCTTTGTTAAATGGAATGATCTCTGTAGAGTAGCCAATCTGAGGGCATTGTACCTATTGAGGACAGGATGTCTTTTATAACTTTAAATGAAGATAAAAGTTAAATAAAGATGAAACAGAGGTCCTGGTTGACGGGTCCAACTCTTTTCCCAGGGGTTTTGCAGATAGCTCTTGGTTCATGCCCTTAATCTTGCCATTGTTCTTTTTAAGACTGTATCACAACTAACTAGGAATCACATTGAAATCGAATCCCTTATCCTGGAGGAATTTATCTGAAACAAATTTATTTTAAAAAATGAATGACAACACAACATCTTACATCTTGTCTAGTCCTACTTTTTCAAGATATGAAATGTCACTAAGATTAAACACCTTTTATTATTATTATTATTATTATTATTATTATTATTATTATTGATGTATTTGTCTCATCTTCTTTAGACTGTTACAATGCCTTATATTCTTATCTTAGTCAAGGAGCTTCATTTAGTCCGAAATGCTCACCTGTTAATGAACGCTTGATGAAGCCACCAAATCAGCCTAATGCTAGTCTTTCTTCACTGGTGACCAGTGAAGCTTAAGATTGATTTTAAAGTACTGGTGCTCATTGATAAAGCACTTCAAGGTGAAGCCCCTGAATTCCTCAGTTTTGTATGTGTATATTTGCTGTTCATACATCTAAACTATGAATATAAACTGCATCTTCCCCTTAATTTCAGACTTTCAAATTCCACATTCTCTTAAAACTTCTTAAAACTAACATATTGTTTAGTTTGTGGGCATGACTGATATACAAATGTGTGTATTATTCAGTGCTTTGATGATTTTCCTTTACTATTTTAATGTTGTATTAAATTATTTTAAATAATTTTATTGTGAAATGCTTTGTAGACCTTGCTTAGAAAAAAGTTTCTTGATTTTGTTTGTGTGTGTGTGTGTGTGTGTGTGATGTGTGTGCAGGGAGATGTCTGATTGGTCCATACACAATTGATGACAGGCAACATCATTCAGGCTCCTTAGTTCCACCTGCTCACTGGAGCAGCATGTCAAAAGATCAAAAGGTAAGAGATCAGATGTTCAACTGTGTGCATTTTCCATTAACTCAATTATAACATTTTAGTTGTATCAAACTGACCACAAGAGGGCATCCTAATGTGTTGTTTTTTTCTAAATAAACACCTAACTTACCCTTTAGGCTGGGATTACAACAGCATACTTATATTAAAAAAAAAAAAGATTAAAACAGTCAAGATAATATAAGGAGACCACAATTTAATATAATACACAACAAGACCTGCTTGTCTCTCTGTCTGGTGGTCAGTCTGACTGTCTCTCCGTCTGATGGTCAGTCTGCCAGTCTTTCTGTCTGATGGTCAGTCTGCCTGTCTCTCTGTCTGCTGGTCAGGCTGCCTGTCTCTCTGTCTGGATGTCAGATTGTCTGTCTCTCTGTCTTGAGGTGTGCTGGTTTGGGATCTGTAGTCTCTCGAGGTCACTGATGTCTTCAGGCATGATGTCCTCTGATCCTCCAATCTGGAACAGGAGACAGGCTAACGTCCAGTGTTTTTGCTTCAGTGTTCTTCAGATTCCTGCCTGTTCTTCTGATAGAGACAGTGAGAGAGAGTGAAGGAATGAGGTAGTGAATGCGAGAGTGAGTGGGTGAATAAATGAATGAATGAATGAGTGGCCAACCAATAACTTTTATCCTTTCCAGTAGTCCTAAATAGAGATGACAGGAGGTGTTAATAGTTTGGCTCCAGCACCTACAATAGCTTAAGTTTCATTAGCTCCGAAATCAGACTATTTCTGACTAAGATGTATGACTTAGTAAAGCTTTTAAACTGAACTGAAGAGAGAACACAGTAAATTTGAAAAGATTTTATAAGCATTCAAAAAGTGAAGCTGTGGAACGCAAGACCGCATGGAAGTTGGATGCTGTGGTGTAGCTGACGGAGAAGGTGGATGCCGTGGTGTAGCTGACGGAGAAGGTGGATGCCGTGGTGTAGCTGACGGAGAGGGTGGATGCCGTGGTGTAGCTGACGGAGAGGGTGGATGCCGTGGTGTACCTCTGGTAAAATAAAAATACAGAGAGCTGAGGGTCCGTGTGGAATGGACTAAGATATACAATGTTGGAGAACCTAGGAAATGTCAATATCAGTAACCAAGGAGAAGGCAAATATTTTCTTTTTGGTTAGTGATTAACACAAGGGCTCTAATTTGTGGAACACTAAGAAAGCGGTTAGGGTTTGGCAGTGTGTCAGACCCACACAGTAGACTGAAAGATTGAACAAAGATTTATACACAAACACAGACCTCCATGAGGATCACACACACATACACACACACATACACACACACACACAAACACACAGGAAAAAATATGGAATCCAGGATTCTAGATTTTGTCCACTAATGAATTACGTTCAGTTTTCAGCACAAATTTAAGTCATTTATGCACAGCAGAGCCGTGGGACAGTGGAGTAGTGAACTGGTGATGTGAGAAGTCATGTGAACATGTGTATGTGATGTCCATTTCCTCTACCATTCCAGATGTAGCAGAACACACTGAGTAGAATGCTTTAAAGCAATAGCTAAGGCTCTCCACAAGGGGGTGTTGTTAGAGAACGCATAGGCTGCCTGTGATCCAGGAGTTCCCCTGCGGGGTAAGTCAGATATATAGAAAAGGTATTTTTTCTTGAGTCAGATTCAATTTTCCACACATGTTGGTCCGTAAAGTATTCTGAATGTTTTGTAAGGACTTCCACTGTAGTTCCTGGCTTTTCTGTGATCACACGGTGTCAAGCTTTTCTCTGCGTGACTTTCTTTAGTCAACGTCCTAGTTTCCTCACTTCTTTACGATACACGAATGTCTATCTCTTATGTCTGTAACACTAGTGCAAGATCAGGGTGTGGTTGTGTCTCTGTGTGGATATGTGTGTGTGGGTGTTGGTGTGTCCCTCACCTTACATTGCCTCTACCCACAGCCATAATGAAGCCATTGGGTCTCTTGCTGGAACCTCATAAGAAGCCAAATACATTTGGATTAACCTTCTTCAGGATGTCTGCAGAACAACAAATATATATTGTACCTCACAGGCTAGGTTTACATTAGGTTTAGATGTTGTGTGCTGAAGAGCTCACAAAGGAAAAAGAAAATAGAGACTGTTCTCACTTGCCTGTGTGTGCACGCGTACGAGTGTGTGCACGCGGACGAGTGTGTGCACGTGGATGTACCCTCTCCTGGTAGAAAGGCCACTCTGAGGTTCAGATATATATATGAATACAGTCGGTGTTCTTTGGAGTAAAAGGCCTTGCTCTGTCAGCTTCTACTACTGCTGCTAAGTAACCTAGTTAGTGTTACTGTAGTTAAATATATATATACACACACACACACATATACACACACACACAGAAACAATATATATGTGTGTGTGTGCACACCAACATCTTTCTAGGTGTTGGAGAGTGGCACATCGAGAGGGGCTTTTGAGAAAACAGGAAGTGGTAATATACAGAAAAATGACACACCAAGCAAGATCAGAAAGAGTGAACTAAAATCAGAAATGCACATTTTCTTTTGTGTTGCATGCTCTGATGGACAGCAGTGCTGTGGTGCATTTTCCTGAACATTAAAAGATCAGAGGCAAGTCGGATGGTCCTGTGGTGCAGTATTCATTATTAGTATTGTAGCTTTATATGATCAAACTAGTATAGCTACTATGAAATGTGTGCAAAAGAGAACCTGAGCACAGATGTCTCTGAGTATTTATCTATAAACTAATTCTGATTTTTTGTGGTTGCCTTCTGTCTCCTCACTGTTGCCTCACTCCGTTTCCCTACCAACAGAATCTTGCCTTCCAGTATTTCTTTGTGACTGTGACCTCACACTTAGTAATGTCATCATGCCTCTGAGTATGTTTGTGCTTCTGCGTGCTTCTGTCTCTGAGTGACTGTGTGTGTGTGTCTGTTTGTGCGTGGGCGTGTGTTGTAAGTGCCTGTATGTGTGTCTGCTTCTTGATGGCCTATTTCTCCACATGCTTCCACTCCACCTCCTTGTGTACAAAACAAAAACAATAACAGGAACACAAGCCTTCTAGTGCATGGTGCTTCCATGAGTCTGCCTGAAATAAAGCCAGTTCATCCTTTTAGGGGTTTAAGGACTGCTTCGCAGAGCCAGGTTTTCAGTTGTTACTGATCTGAGACCTCTTAGTGGAGTGTAACATCATGGCTTAACCTGAGATAGTGATATCTTTTTTCAGTGCAGTAGCTCTGTGTGTCTGTGCACACTGCAGAACACAGATCATTCAGTTCAGATCTTAATCAGAGTCCTAAATCTCAATACTTCAGGGTATGTTGCACTCTCTTCCTCACTCTCTCCCATTTAACTGATTATAATCTTGTTCTCTTGCTTGCTTCTCTAATGACATACCTGTGGGAAAAAGGTCCTCGTTATTTCTGTACAGCTGAAGTAGGAGCTTGTCTGCCTAGTAACACTTCACAAAGCTGCACTCAGTACAGGCCAGGGAAATCTGCTCACCACGCACGCACGCACGCACGCACGCACGCACGCACGCACGCACGCACACAGAGCCTTAGAGATACTGATACCTTAAGAAACAGACTCATTTCTCTCTCAAGCCTATTCATAGTGTTTACATAACTAGGATATTTCCGAAAGGTCAACCCCGTGTATTTCTTTCCAGAACAGAGTGTGTTCCACAAAAGTAAGTGTGTGTGTGTGTGTGTGTGTGTGTGCGCGTCCGTGTGCGCATGCGTGCGTGCATGTGAGAGGAGCAGTTCCCAGCAGTTTGCTTATGTTCTGTTTATGACAGAGCTATTCAGGTCCTTCCTTCAAATCCATTTCTGGAAAAGTTGAGATTTTGTAATTAAGATTAAAACAAAACAAGAATCAAGAAAACAAGAATAAAATGATAAAATGAGACTTGTTCATTCTTGAATCTTTATTTAACTGACAAAATTACAAAGAAAAGATTTCCAATGTTTTCACCAACAAAAGTGTATAATTTGGGAATTAAGGATACTAATTGTCCATTCTTGTCTCATATACGGCTTCAGCTGCTCACCAGTCTGGTGTCGCTGTTGTCTGCTTCTCCTCTTCATAATGCAACATACATTTTCTGTAGAAGACAAATCTGGACTGCAAGCAGGCCAGTCAAGCAGATGCACTCTGTTCCTGGCACCTGCCAGGAGCAAGCTGCAGTAGTCCAGTCCCAAGGTAGCAGCTCAGTCTTTCTGGGATTATCTTTAAATCCTGAACCGCCATGCATGAAGAGATGTCTGCTGGGGTTACTGAGATACAAGCAGTAACCTGAGAATCAGAGGGTGCAAAACAGAAAATCTGTTGAGTATTGTAAGTATAGTGTGAAAAGTATAAGAAATCTTGTGAGGATAACTTCACAAAGAGAGTGAGTATAGCAGAAAAAAGGAGAGAACCAAACTCTGAGCCTTGTGGTACACCATTGGAGTCTGTTTGGTGCAGATATGGAGATTTCTTTAGGTTCATCCCAGTCCAGCCTTATTTGCATACAACTAAGTGGCAGTAAGAAGGGAAATCTAAAGCCTAGGGAGACGAGAAGAAAGAGATGAGCAAGCGAAACCTCAGGCCTAGCGAGGAAGAGAAACCTTGGGAGGAGTCTTCAGATGGTGTATCTAGGTAGGATTGTACAGTAAAACGTCTCGTGTATGTTTTAGTGGCTAGTGATCTTTTGGTATTGTTTTCATTGTCATTTGAATGTCTCCTCTGACCTAGCACCAAAAACCAGTTTACCACTCATAGCGAACCCTGTTCAGGACTCAGCCTGGTCAAAGACAATGTGTTCCTGTCAAATGAACACTTGTGCTCACAAATACAGATGGCCTTAAAGTGTTTAACCCACCGAACCAAATAGATGCGAATTAAATGGAACTGAGAATCCCAGAGCAATCCCGGCAGAAGGTTGCCCAGATACAGTCCCAGTGTGGGCATTTACTGGTGTTTGATGAACAAGACTTGTTTGTGCGTTACAGGCTTATGAAGGATTTAGCATAGATCAACATTTCCCAATCCTGGTTATGGAGCTAAGTGTTCACTCTGTTCTAACACACCCAGTTTAACCTCACGAAGCACTTGTTAATTCGCTGAAGAGTTGAGTCATAGCACAGTATACAATTAAATATCCAGTTCGGTGGTTCTTCCATAACAATTGCCTGGGACTATGGCTGTCTATCCTCAACTGACCGTTTGGATTAACCTGTTTTTGCCTGTGTAAACTCTGTGGGTGGGTTCATGTCATAGACCCAGCATCCTCCACAGAGCAGAACATTTTCAGCTCACCCGATAAACCATTTAATATATCTTCTCTCTTACAGTATTTGTAAAACAGTTAAGAATACACAGACAATTTAAAGCAAATATGCTTGGTAAATAAAACCACTCTTAACTCCATGCCTCTTTAATGTCTCTGACTTTCTGTTTCTGACCTGTGTGTAAAATCTGCACATTAGTGCTATCCAGAGAAAGGTTACAATTCCCATTTTTAGTTTTTGTTTTAAGTAATCTAAAATGCATTGCTTGACAAGAACCACACAACAACCATCACACAACAACCACCGCACAACAACAAGAACAAATAACGCACGACAACCACTGCACATCAACCATCACAACTACATTTACAACATTTAGCAGATGCCCTTATCCAGAGCGACTTACAAAAGTGCTGTCATTTATTCATAGAATATATCCAAGGTTAGAATTAAACATACTAATGAACTAGAATACTGTAGAATACAGGGGTGAATGTTGATACCTAGAAGTGCAAAATACATAAGGTCTATCTTAAACAATGATAAGTGCTATAAACAATAAGTGCTAGAGTAACAAACAATACACTACAATAAGTACTAAATTAGTCAGTCAATATGGGAACAGGGTCACTTAACTACCACACAACAACCACCACTACACAATAACAAGAACGACCACCATACAACAAAAATGAATAATAATTCTAATAACTAAATTCTGTGGCCAGAGATTTGTCTTTCTGCAGAGCTCTAGATTGTACAGTTCGTTTTGGCAGGCCGTTGTTACTTCATCATATGATGAAGGCAGTGTCATCATGGTTTGCAATGATGCGTTCCAAGAAAAATTTGTTTCATCTGTCTGAACCACACGATGGAAGAACTTCATACTGTTCTAAAAGAAATTATCATAGTATTTTATGATTCGCTACAGTAAATTCAGTTATCTAAGACATCTAAGATAACACCAAATAATGTGTAATTCTTATATGGCGGTATGGGATATACAATTTCTTTTCTTTTTTTTTTTAAATTAGAGGCTATTTCATGCCTTCTGCAGTGCCCAATAAATGTTGGACTAAGCAGCAGTTTAATTACATACTGCTTGCCAATATAAAATTTGGAGTAAGGAGAAAATATACTGTGTAGTGTAACGTGGCAAGGGAGGCCAGACGCTCTTGGATGTAGATAGATAATAAAACTATGTTCCAACTTCATAATGGGTGAACAAGCCAGGGTCGAAACCAGGAAAGCCAATATAGGGCTAATCCAAATCATGTGGGTAAACAGTACGAGTCCAATAACCAGCGAGCAAAAACAAATCAGGCAAATGATACAAACGGGGCAGGTAAGAATCAGGAATGAACCCACGTCAAAAGACGGTCGCAGCATGTATTGTTCTCCTGACGGACATTCTGTTGGGATGACTCTTGGAGGGCTCGCTCCATTTCTTCATCCATCTCCCATCGTATGGAAGACAGGTGCATCTAGCTAAGGAAGATCTCTTTTCTCCGGATTCCTCTCTTGCCTCAAGGGGGGGGAAAATAAATAAATAAAAAATGCAGGAAAAGGCATCTGCCTTAGTATTGTGGGTCCCAGGACGCTACATGATTCTAAAATCAAATTTCGAAAAGAACAAAAGAGCAATGGGCTTGACGTGGGTTCAGCTGTTTAGCTGTACGCATGTACTCCAGATTCCTGTGGTCCGTGATAACTAAGAAAGGATGATTAGCCCCCTCTAACCAATGCCTCCATTCTTCTAAGGCCAGTTTAATGGCCAACAGTTCATGCTCACCTATCCCATAGTTCCGTTCTGTCGATGATAGTTTCCAGGAGAAATAAGTCACTGGGTGCAATTTGGTCCTTTCGCTCCTTTGGGAAAGCACCGCTCCTACTCCAATGTTAGAAGCGTCTGTAGAAATTTGTGAAACCGAAGGAAACTCTGGAGCTTCTCGACTGTGGTGGGTGTGGGCCAAGCGAGAACAGCCTCCATCTTTTTGTCATCCATGGTGATACCACTCTGGCTGATCACATATCCCAAGAATGTCCTAGTAGTAGATGTCCAGGAGTTTCTTCAGAACGGAACGGACGTGTTGGTTGTGAGATTCCAGATCCCAGGGGTATATGAGGATATCATCGATATACGCGATCACGTAGTTTCCTTAGCACTCGCGTAGGGCGTCATAGATAAATGCTTGGAATACAGATGGGGCTACACCGAGACCGTAAAGCATAACTGTAGTTGCATAGTGAACCCTGGTAGTACTGAAGGCAGTCTTCCATTCATCCCCCTTCTTAATACGAATCAGGCTGTATGCACTACGGAGGTCTAACTTGAAGTATTTGGCTTCTCCAAGTTGTTCTAGGGTAGCAGGGACAAGTGGTAAAGAGTATGCATACTTTCTAGATATCTGGTTGAGGTTACGATAAAATCAATGCATGGAGGTAGGCTTCCATCCTTCTTCCTTACAAAGAAAAAGCCAGACACCGGGGGGGGGACGTAGAAGGTTGAATGAAGCCTTGACTAAGAGCTTCACTGATACAAGTGTCCATGGCTTTCTCCTCTTCTTGGGATAGGGGATATATGCAGGCTTTGGGTAATACGGCTCCCTCCAGAAGATCGATGGAACAATCATGTTCGGTGCGGGGGCAACAAGGTAGCTATTTGTTTACTAAAGACTACAGAGAGATCCTGGTACTCCTGAGGAACAGTAAAGGTGGCGTAAACAGCCAGACATTCTATGGAGGTAGAACAAGTTCACTGCAGGTAATGTCATACAATCCTTATGACACTGAAATGACCAATGAGTGATATCCCTTTGAGACCATGATGCGTTAGGGTTGTGTTGTTCCAACCATGGGAGGCTAAGAATAATTGGGAAGGACGAGGCTTCTAAAACCAGTAGCGAAATGAGTTGTGTGCAGGGTGCTAGTGGTGAGTCTGACTGGTGTAGTGCGGAGAGTGATAGAACCAGGCCCTACTGAAGACCCGTCTATAGCGGCTAGACGAAGCGTCTTATGTAAGGGCTCTATGGGGATGTTTAAATCTTTAACCAGGCGGGCGTGGATAAAATTACCTTTTGCTCCGGAGTCAATCAAGGCTGTAAACAGATAGGAGGGAGTGTGAGCCCCAACAGACAGGTAACGTAAAAGACTTAACTACCAATTTTTTAACGGGTTTGATCCCTACCGTGGCATGGGAGTTGTTCACGTCTCCTCTATGGGACGATGCGATAGACCTATTGGGTCTAAGATGGCACTCCCTGATAACGTATCCTGAAGACCCACAGTACAGGCACAGTCTCTCCTGAAAATGGCATCTTTCTTTCTCGGTCAGGCGTGAGGAGTCACATTGCATAGGCTCTGCTGCTGTCTCTGGCCTGGGATTTACTCTAGCTCCCGGAGTAGTACAAGTTAAGCGGGTACCGTTTTCTCTACGCGGTCTTCGTTCCCGCAAAAAGCGGTCAAGATGGACAGCTAGGGCTACCAACTGCTTGAGATTAAGGTCATCATCCTTGCAAGCCAGTTCATGCAATACATCCGTGTTCAGACCGTTCCGGAAAGTGACAATCAGTGCTGCTTCATTCCACCCACAATGGTATGGAATTCGCGGACGTAGTCCGACACAGAACGGTTGCCATGACGGAGTTTAGTAAGCATTTCTCTGCATGCTCTTCCCTCATATGGGTGATCAAACACGGCTTTGAAGTGCACAACGAAATTTTCGTAAGTAGCCGCTTGCAAGTTCTCCCAAATGGCAGTAGGCCAATCTAAAGCTTTATCGGTTAGACGAGAGGTAAGGAATTCTATTTTAGTCTGGTTAGAATAAGGGGAAATGCTATTGAAATATAGCGTGCATTGTAATAAAAAAAACACGACACTTCTCTGGAGCGCCGTCGTGTTTATCCGGTTTACTTACAGGGGCTGCAGTGGGAATAGCTCCAGCATCGAATGCCTGAGGTGGGTCTTGCTGGGGAAAAGTAGTCATAGCATGTAAGCAGGATGTGAGTTCTCTTAGACATTGTCTGAGTTCCGACATTTGTGCCTGTTGGTCAGCTTGTTTTGCAATCGTGTCCATAGACCACGTGAAACCTTCGAGCACCTGTTGGCGTTGGACCAGTAGCTGTCCATGATTGGTGATCGCTTCTTTCAATGCCTCTGAATCAGCCGTACGCATAGTGGCGAAGTATTCTGTAACGTGGCAAGGGAGGCCAGACGCTCTTGGATGTAGATAGATAGTTTTATTATGTTCCAACTTCGTAATGGGTGAACAAGCCAGGGTCAAATCCAGGAAAGCCAATATAGGGGTAATCCAAATCATGTGGGTAAAGAGTCCGAGTCCAATAACCAGCGAGCAAAAACAAATCAGGCAAACGATACTAAAGGGTTAAACAAAAGTCAGTAGCCCGGAGAACAAAAAACACAATCAAAACACGGGAAGGCAATCAAGGAAATAATGCTCGGGATGCACAATCGGAACCAGTGGCATTACTTCGCACTGTCCTAATGTGTGAGACAGGCTTTTTTTTAAAAAAAAAAAACAAGTACACAGGTGAAGTCAATATTCTGGTGATGACGATCTGATGTGAAGTTCAGGATTGGTGGAGCGCTGGGTTGGGTGACGAACTGCCTGCTGGGTGTTGTAGTGAGATGAGGAATCAGTCGATATGACATGTCGCTTTAATGCTTATAGTATCACCACATTCCTTGTTTAATGTTCACACCGCGTCGCCACTCCCTTTTGTTTTCCTGCTCTTTTCCTCTTGCTTTTATTTCTATATGCAGAAGAGATGACTTGCTGATGAGTAGATTTGAGTTGAGGAGCAGATTTGAGTGGAGGAGATTTCAGCTGTTTAAATTTGATCTGACGAGTACATTTGAGCAGCCAAGAGACCAACAGTTGCATTATATCTTTCTTTCATTTTCTTGAATTATCTGTAACTGCTTTTTTAATTAGCTCTAACTTCTACCATTTTAGCTTTAGCCATAGAAATTAAAATGATTTACAAGAGGCTGAAAGAATTGCTTCTGACAGCTTATGTTCTGAACATGAACATGTGAGTCTGCTGTTGTTTCTGAACATGAACATGTGAGTCTACTGTCGTGTTTCTAAACATGAACGTGTGAGTCTGCTGTCCTGTGCTGACCTGTAATGGATTATTTCTTACACTGTAGCGCACTGATATCTTAACGGATATTATGACTAGCTGTCTTATGCCTAAACACATGACTCTGAATACTGCTGGGTGTAATCATCTTGGCTGTGACTGCATCCAAATTCTCCTCTGATTTATTCATGACAATGATACAAACACTCTCTTGAGAATTTATTAATCATCTACAACACTCAAAATAAAGTGTTACAAGAAATCGCAAAGATAATATCTTATGAAACCAGTACATTTCACAATAATGTAATAAGACATTAGAAATGAAATCATTGTAATAAATTCCTGTTACTGTGTTAAGGTATAACATTATGAGAAACGTGAGTACATTATTAGGTTTTATTACATTTTTGACCAAAATAAGTGACCACTTCTGGTTGTTATTACAATACTGGATTCCACACTCCACCACTCCCACAGAGGGTCATGACCTTCCTGCGACCCTAGTGATCTATCAGAGAGGCATGTCCTCGGCTGACACCAAAGGAGGAGGGGTAGGGGGAGTAGAAGAAGAGAGAAGTCATTATCTGCACTGTGGACAAATCCCAATATCCTGAAATTTGATTGGTTTCGTCGAATGTAAGAAGGGGGGAAAAAAAGACCACAATATTTGAATATTCAGTGGACAGAATGGGGTTCATAATTTTCCATGTATCTGATCCACTTAACTGAGGTATCCCTTCTCCCAGTTCGGAGTGAAAGGTTTAGCCTTAATCCCGTGAGAGGGATTTGTTCGTGGTCCACTAGGTACCTGCCCACTGCATACTGCTGTACTGAATCAGTACGCTGAAGCCATGCAGTTTTTGCTCCTTTAGCATGAACACAGATGAATCTTCAGTGTGGGTTTCCAGCTCACTATGTTCTCTTTTCCAGCTTACGAAATCTAGAGACGAACTGGACCTGAAACCTAAAACCTCCACTTCAGACTGGTATACATGTGACATTTCCTCCACAGCCCAGTTTGTCTGAACAGGTGGACAGTCGGCTTCCTTTCAGACCTCTAGAGGAGCACCAAAACTCTCCTTCCCTAAAAATGAACAGGGGAGGCTCCCTGATAACTATAACTACCCATTAGGATGTGAAAGAGGTTGCTGATGCTTTGTTATGTCGTCTGTAAGCTCTGAGAGTAAAATTCAGTAGTTAGAAGGTGCTTGAGTGCATTTGAGTCTGTTTATTTATTCGAGTGTATGCGTCAGTCTGTAGCTCCAGTCAGGCCTGATGTGACCAAAATAGAAAAAGAAACTGTCATCCTTTCATGGACTGGAAATTCAGCTCTCACTAACATCTTAAAGGTTATGTCTCTAAACATCTTAGAACATCTTATTGTAATTTTATTCCTCACATCTCACACTCAGCTTAATGCTGTGTGTTCAGCACACGACACATGACATTGACCTTCAAAATTAAAAAAAAAAATGTTTATAGGCATATCCTATTAAAAACATTTATTTATTTATTTTTAAACACAAATTTCAATGTAAATAAAATCAGCCCCGCCTTATAACTCAGCAGGTTACAGGCGTGACCTGATCTGACTACAGCATACTGCAGGAGTGGGAAAGACCTCTTCACAACTCTTCCTGCTTTGTTTCTATATGTGCTTGTTATGTAGCGTACACTTACCTTTGCATATATGGCAATTCGATTTCAAATGTAAACAAAAATAAAGAAGATATGTCTCTGTGTCAATCAATAAAGCACATATAACAACTGATATCGGAGTTATTGCCACAGAGAGCATCAGTGAAAGTCAATTAATGCAATTGCTCTGTATTGCTATGCTCAAAACCATTGTATAGTCAACAGGAAGCAAGGGCTATGGTATCTCCAGGAAGTGGTTCTTGAGGTAAATGCACTATTTTTAACTGTCTTTTGCTGTTTTCTTTTCACCTGCAGTACCTAAGATCGAAATCCTCCAGTTTCTATGTTTGCATACAACTCAAAACACATGAAACATTTTAGTGTATTCAAAGACACTCACATAATCACTAGAATCATAGGTCTGTGAGAGAGGCGATGCTCTATAATCATATGTCTGTGAGAGAGGGGATGCTCTATAATCATGTCTGTGAGAGAGGGGATGCCCTATAATCATAGATCTGTTTGAGAGGGGATGCCCTATAATCATGTCTGTGAGAGAGGGGATGCCCTATAATCATGGGTCTGTGAGAGAGGGGATGCCCTATAATCATAGATCTGTTTGAGAGGGGATGCCCTATAATCATGTCTGTGAGAGAGGGGATGCCCTATAATCATGGGTCTGTGAGAGAGGGGATGCCCTATAATCATGGGTCTGTGAGAGAGGGGATGCTCTATAATCATGGGTCTGTGAGAGAGGGGATGCTCTGTAATCATAGATCTGTTTGAGAGGGGATGCCCTATAATCATGTCTGTGAGAGAGGGGATGCCCTATAATCATAGGTTTGTGAGAGAGGGGATGCTCTATAATCATAGGTCTGTGAGAGAGGGGATGCCCTATAATCATAGATCTGTTTGAGAGGGGATGCTCTATAATCATGTCTGTGAGAGAGGGGATGCCCTATAATCATAGATCTGTTTGAGAGGGGATGCCCTATAATCATATGTCTGTGAGAGAGGGGATGCCCTATAATCATGGGTCTGTGAGAGAGGGGATGCCCTATAATCATGGGTCTGTGAGAGAGGGGATGCCCTATAATCATGGGTCTGTGAGAGAGGGGATGCTCTGTAATCATAGATCTGTGAGAGAGGGGATGCTCTATAATCATGGGTCTGTGAGAGAGGGGATGCTCTATAATCATAGATCTGTTTGAGAGGGGATGCCCTATAATCATAGATCTGTGAGAGAGGGGATGCCCTATAATCATAGATCTGTTTGAGAGGGGATGCTCTATAATCATATGTCTGTGAGAGAGGGGATGCTCTATAATCATGGGTCTGTGAGAGAGGGGATGCTCTATAATCATGGGTCTGTTTGAGAGGGGATGCTCTATAATCAGAGGTCTGTGTGAGAGGGGATGCTCTATAATCATGGGTCTGTTTGAGAGGGGATGCTCTATAATCATGGGTCTGTTTGAGAGGGGATGCTCTATAATCAGAGGTCTGTGTGAGAGGGGATGCCCTATAATCAGAGGTCTGTGTGAGAGGGGATGCTCTATAATCATGGGTCTGTGTGAGAGGGGATGCTCTATAATCAGAGGTCTGTGTGAGAGGGGATGCTCTATAATCATGGGTCTGTTTGAGAGGGGATGCTCTATAATCAGAGGTCTGTGTGAGAGGGGATGCCCTATAATCAGAGGTCTGTGTGAGAGGGGATGCCCTATAATCAGAGGTCTGTGTGAGAGGGGATGCTCTATAATCATGGGTCTGTGTGAGAGGGGATGCTCTATAATCAGAGGTCTGTGTGAGAGGGGATGCTCTATAATCATGGGTCTGTTTGAGAGGGGATGCTCTATAATCAGAGGTCTGTTTGAGAGGGGATGCTCTATAATCAGAGGTCTGTTTGAGGGGATGCTCTATAATTTGCCTCTCTCTCTCAGCAGTAAATACCTATGCTACTGCAAGAGGACATGTGCATGTGCTTGTGTAACTGCATGTGTGTCTAATCCACCAACACATTTTTAAACACAACGGCATACTAACGATGACTAAATGAAAACCAATTAAAACTGCTGCTGAAATGAGCATGGCAGCAGGATAACTCCATCGCAACGCTGCCCTGTCTGAACACCCCACTGGGTAAACACAACGCTACACCGGAACACTGCCCTGTCTGAACACTACACCGGAACACTGCCCTGTCTGAACACCGCACTAGTGGAACGCTCCACTTCCCAAGCAGCTAACGTCCTGAGCATTCCACACCCATCCACTTCAAAGGTACAGGAAGAATGGTTTTCCAAAAGAGTTTTCTAGCCAAAACACAGATTGCTGTTGCTTACATCAAATGACTCAGTCTATAGCTGAGTGTGGACAGTGTATTTAAAATGGCGTCTGATTTCAGGGATTGATTTACGGAAAAATGCCAGGTGAAACATTCCTTTTGAAATAAAAGATCCCTCAGTTTAAAAAAATTTCCTATGGCTGTGTAATTGAGATCACACTAGGCTATTTGATTTCCTAACTTACTTGTGAGCAAAACCTAGATCTTTTCATTTTCACATTGTTGAAGCTAAACTGGAACTCGTTATTTCGACATCGTTCTTGGGTCAGTTTTTGCCTTTCAAATTGTAATGTAGACATTCACATAAATACGGAGGAGCAGGTGATGGATTCGTTGCTTTAGACTACTGTCTGACACACATGATCCAGGGGCTTTGTTTGTTCTGGGCTTGTTTGTGTGGTACAGGCACAGGTATCTCCCACCTCGACGTTCCTCCTGGGCTCCTGTCTGCATTACCAGGTTATAACAATTAACAATGGCGAGTCCCCTTTCTCATCGGCTGCCTCGACTTTGTTCCCCGGGATATAAGGCCCACCGAAACGTTCAGAAGATAGATACACGCTTCGGTTCGTCCTTCGGTATCATGAATATTTACATATGTACCTGTATATATACATTTGTACACGGTTGGAAATAGTTTTAAAGCGCAGAAGTAGCCGAGTAGTTAGGTCGACGCCAATTTACTTGTAACCGCGTTTTCTCATTTGTTTATATGATTATGGAGGTAGAGGAAGGATTGTGTGTTTATTTTTCCTGTTCATATCGTTAGGCAAGTTATCTGCCTTTAAAGCTTAGTCATTTGCTAAGTATTGCCCGTGGTTTTCAAGTGCTTACTGAGCAATTTCCTGTATCTCTAGTTTCTTGCGTTTTTCTGGTTTTGGTTATTGGTCTTTTGGATTTCGCCTGGTTATTTAGTAATCCCTGGTTTCGGTCATCTCTTCGGCTCTCCTCTGCTCCCCGACTCCTGCTTTCGGCTTCTGCTACCTTTTTTTTTTTTTTTTTTTTGGTAATTTAAACGTTTTTCTACCCCGCCAGTGTCGGTCTCATCTCGTAGCCTAGGGCTGTACGTGTGCTAACCGTGACCCTGTGCGCTGTTAAAAATACAATCGTCCTTAGACTTCTGACGAGTTTCATGTCCTCTTTTTTTCGCCATGACAATGTCAGAGTCGCTGTTGTGTAACAGGATATAGAGCGAAATCTCTCAGAAATGGGGAACTTAGACCGGAACAAGAATATGAATCAGAAAACTAGAAAATGCAGTCGAGAAGGTAGTGGGGTGAATAGATTACTGTCCCCAAATAAGTCTCCCTTCTTTCACTAAGGAAGCAGAAGTAAATCATGCTCTCCATATGACATTTCATCTTACATATATATATATATTTGTTTCTCATAAGATGGTCTGAACTAAATCCAAGGTCGCTAATCATGCTGGAAGGGCAACATGCCGTTCACACTGGAAGAACAGCATAACCTAGGTTTACATTTGGCCCACAGGGAATAATATGTGCTATTGCAATATGCTGCTGTTCTGAAGAGAACATATTGCAATATACGTTTTTTTTTATATACCATGCAACCTTCTGTATTACTTAACTGTAAGGTCAGAGCATCACATTTGAAGACAAAGAAAGCATGAAAAATATTTCCTTTTCCTTTGCTGGAGTTGGCTGAATGGCTGTTTGTCCAACTCTGCTTATCACACACAGATTGTCCAAAATTTGCTTCCTGTAAGAATATTCCAGTTGGTTTTGAACCAAATACCTGAGAGGACTTCGAAATGCAGCCATGATCAGAATGTGTGGTTGAAAAGTCCACTTTATCAACACTGTACTCTTCACTGTTTAATCAAACCAAGAATCCAGAGTGATTGTTTGAGAAGCATGTGCACACCACTGAGCCAGCAGGAACGTCTGTTTCAGGATAGCACAAGGTCTCTTTAAGCTTGGCTCGGGTGTGTGGTTGACTGCACATTTCTAAAAAACTACCTCAGGTGGGAAATGCAGCAAATGCAGTTGCTCTAAATATAACAAGGAATTTGCATGCAGTCTACACAATAAAAAAAGTTTATTAGCATTATAGAAGAACAACTTCTCACTGTCACATTTCATGCAGGATCTAATGATTGAAAACTCAATCTGTCTGGAAAGGCTTTTTATGAATATACAAAAACATATGTAAATTGTAAAACCAAATTTATAAAGCAAAATGATTTATATAGCTTATTTAACTCAGCATTAAATTTAAAGAAAGATAACACGAGTCTGTATGCGAAGAAATCTGAGACGGAATTGCAGAGCTGCTTCACCTGCTAGCTGGCAACAAAGAACAGACTGGACTACTCATAATTACAGCTGAATTCAGAATTTGGTTTTTCGCTGTTTCTGAAACATTATTTTAATTTCATATGTAGTTTCACTGTATGACAAAATCACTGTTGGTCACTGTAGTGGACAGGGCCTGCAGAAGAAGGCAGCACAAAGAAAGCTGCTTTATCAGTGGCTTTATCTGTGTGGTTTGCATTCTGCATTTCGTGTTACCATGCGTATAGTGCTGTGCTATAATAATATGCTGAGACTTTACAAAGGCTTTGCAGTATATTAGATTCAGTAGAATGACAGTAAACCTGACGTGAATTGAAATACATCAGCTACTTAAAGACAGAAAACGGGGATCTTCACAATGCCAAACAAAGAAAACCAGTTTACAATGTGCTAAATTCCTTTTGTTTGACCGTTAAAATGTACTGATGCTGTAAGCTCTTAAATCTTACCTCAGTTAAACATGTTAACCGCCTGGCAGACACCCAACTTCTCACACACAGCACATACGCTGTACAAGGCGATTACTTACACACACAAACACACACTCCACACGGAAAGCTATTTAAAACGCAAATGCAACTCTCAAACATCAGTATCTTTTTAAAGGCAGATAACAATTTTGAAAATAGTTCTGGTAAGATGCTATAAAGTCTATAAAGTATAGCGCTCATATTCTGCTTCTCCCAGCTGCCAGAACTGCTAAGACCTGTGTGTCTAATCTTGTATTGTCCATAGTGAGAATGGCCAAAGCTAACTAACAGTGTGTACTCTGTGTTCTACCCCTAGAACAGGAACTGTTTTTTCTCTCTTTAGTGTTTCCATTAGACCACACCTACCTGAGTTTGCAAGTGATCAAGCAATGAGTTAAAGTGTGTTACAAACTAAAACTGGTCTGTTGTTTACACAGATTATACATTGTTAGAGTTTAGTAGCTAATCTCTTCACCATGGACAATGTAAGCTCTGGAAAGAAGACAAAGTCTCAGTCTTACTAACAGCCGTCTGAGAGTATAACAAATTAATCTAATCACTCTAATGTGCATATCAGTCTGCTCTACTCATTCGGACATCTACTGCTGTTTATCAACAGTAACGTGAACAAGAGCAAAATATTGCTCACAAACAAATTTACCCATACATCTGGCCACGCTTTCTGTTTTCCAGTGAGTTGGAGTTTGCTTTATGTTCTGTTACATGTAAAGTTTGGAAACAAAACTTCAGCCTATTCCTGCACTCAGGCACCTTAAATTATAACTACAAAACAGGGTGGGGGCAGAGAGAGAGAAAGAAAGAGAGAGAGAAGGAGAGCTCATCAGAAGTGATTAGCATCTCTCCAGCTAGTGTGAGCACAGATACAGACTGGGCAGACGATAGCAGGACAGCTATATAGTCTCTCCTGTCATAGGTCTTATATTCTTATATTGCTTTTCTAATTATTATTATTAATATTATTATTATTGTTATTATAGTAGTAGTAGGCCAATTTGTTGTTCTGTTTTTGTATTGTTATACTACTGTATCTCATTTGGAGTCATTGTTCACTTTAATAGATATACATCAATAACAACATTAAAAGACAAGCCATAAACACATTTA
Organism: Electrophorus electricus; assembly: GCF_041902795.1. NCBI lineage: Eukaryota > Metazoa > Chordata > Actinopteri > Gymnotiformes > Gymnotidae > Electrophorus > Electrophorus electricus. The sequence goes on along the minus strand of NC_137506.1, from coordinate 3,482,856 downwards.
GTTAATCTGCTAACAAAATTACTCAAGAGTCATTATTGTTTAACCCTGGGCCCAACAGGAGTGTGCGATTTGCCTCCGAGACGCCTCCTAGATAAGGCATTTAGACGCAGGGTCAGATTTCTTGTAATCTGACAACGACAAGAAACTGCATTGTGGCCCTGGATTCTGCGCCCCAAACCCCTACGAGCCCAGCCTGCTTTGAGTCACCTCATCATAATAAAAAGCACATTTCCCCTGCTAGACTTATGTTTGCCTAACCCAGAGCCACGAAAAGCATCTGTATAGGCAACAAGGTTTTTTTTCCCCAACTTATGAACTCGTTTTACTACTTATCGAGTTAACCACAACAATGGCCACGGCGGAAAAAAAAGATCGCCAGATTTTTGGGAATACGTTTTTAGTAGAGACTAGTAGTCTAGATGTCCCTTTAATACAATTTATCATCTTCCAGGAAAATTGTCTGATTTCAAGGAGACCCTCAAAGCTGACCTGATTTTCATCGTACGTCCTTCAGGGAGGTAACCTACGTAGGCAACAAATCCAGCGAAATTAGCTCCATTTATAGATTACAGACCAACTTCGGTTTCGTCTAGAAATTGGGTTACTTTAAAATCGACCTTACCGTCGTGGCCTAGGTAAAAAGTTCAGCGTTTCAACACCTGGCTTATCTGCGGCGCGCCAGTCATGTGGCTGCCACTAAAGCGACATCTGTCGGGGTTCTACCAGTCAGGATTTGGTTCGTGCAACAGGATGTAATGTGCGACTTCCACTGTCGGTTTTTGTCGGTAAGTTTCTTGAAAAGTTTGGATTATATACATACGTTCACGTGTTCTGGGCTTTATTCTTGTGGTACAGGACTGGACTCTGTTAAGTTTCCACGTTTTGGTGTTTTATTATACGTTACGTGGGAGAGTTTAACATCTGTTCCTCTTAAGTAGCGACTGTTATTTAACCAACATAACTCAGTCGTACCGGTCAGCAAAATACGCCCCTTGTTTTAGCATTTAATATCCTTAACTCACAAACGCCAGACTCGGCGTTTATTTCGGAGTATGTTGGCCTCGGCGCGTCACTTTTTGTGTGGGTTTTATATTTTTTGTAGTCAAGTTTCGTTTTCTGGCTACCTAGCGTCACCTACCCAGCTAGCCGGCGTGTGGTCGAGGTCGCCGAGGTGGGCAAAGTTATTTTCCTCCTTCGTTAAGTCGCAGTTATGTTCGCGTTTTCACGGAGTTTGTCGAAAACGCGTTTCGTCGTTGTAATTGTGTGAGGGGAGTTTGCAGTTGGGCATTTCAGTCCCAACCGGAAAGCCATGCTCATGCGTTTGGAAGGGATAGCTAGACACCTGGCTGCGATTCCTGTGGACAGATTGTTAGCGTTACAGAAGTAATGAAACCAATATACAACGTTTAGTTTCGCTTGTTTTATTCATTTTCATCGTAAGATCTGTATTTGTCGTATAACTATTGAGTTGGTGGTTTAAAGGTAGCCCATTCTCCTACCGTCCATGTTCAACGGCTCACAGCCTTCTTGAACACGTTCTGCACAGCGCCTTCATTTTAGTCCGTGTGTGTGCTTTGTTAAATAGTGTTGACTATTTAACTACTTATTTATGTATTCGTCTTGTAAAGGATATTTTCAGCTCGTCAGACTTTTGCCTGACGATTTGAAACACTGCGGAGGCATGAACACTTAGGATACACACATATTCGGGTAGTGAGTTGCTATGTCACTGTCGGCACAGGCTACTTTGACCTCACCCACTTATTCGTACTCTCATTTCTTAGTAAACCACCTGTTGTGAGAGTTGTGAGAGGTTAGAGACGTTTTTGTTTGTTTGTTTGTTTGTTTCGTGTTGGTGTACGCCTACTTATACTAAGTTCCTTTTTAACTACCACGATTTTGGCGCTATATATTTTTGTCAGGTTAACTTTTAAACTCGTTACTTATAACGAGTTTCACCTTCATTTAGTTGACTAAACCTGGCATGTCCATAAATGTTGAAAGTTGCTGTGGGTTGATTTGTCACTGGAATGGGTGACTCTACTAAGGGAGCACAGATTACACACACACACACACACACACACACACACACACACACACACACACACACGGACTCTTGACTATAAATTGGAAACCCAGTACAGGGAGTGGGGTTTTGCTCTAATAGAGCAATATGAAAGGGGACCAACCCCCCAGCAACAGAGGTGGGAGTAGATACTGTGACTCTAATGCTGTTTTGTTTCTTTCATATTTTCAGTAACCTTTAACATGTTTCCTTAGGTAACTCAGTTATCTTTCTTTTGAGATTCCTAAAGTTTGTGTAAAATGCAGATGAATCTTAGGCTTGGATTGAATATTTGTTTTGTGGAGCACAGGCAGGTACAGTGAATCGCTTACTCCACTTAGCCAATTTTATACATGGTAATCTTGCTCATTTTGATTTATGACCTGTTTCACATGGAAGTTGGTTTACTCCATTTTTCAAAGACACAAACTTATTCACATCAGTTTGGCCATGTGGCGAGAAAAATGAAAATCTTTTTCATTCTTTATTGCTCTGATGCTTCTCACTATACATCTCAGCCAAATAATCGCTTTCGTATCATGCTAAAGTTTTTTTTTTTGCCTTTGCTCATGTCTTTTTAATGTTTTGAACTGGCTTCCTCAGAAACAAATTATTAAATAGTATGTTTTTCCAGACACGGGTAAAGACCTGTCTTGGCCAAAATTGCATTGACATTGTGATTCACTGTTAAATCCCTTCACACATGACCCAGATGAAACCGGATTCTGTGGTCTGCTCTAATGTGTCTGAACCGTGGGGGCAGGTTTAACCCTCAGGCCTGTGGCGTGGTGGACCCCTGGTGTAGCGCTCTATGTGACTTCACGGTTTCAACCACGAAATTCCACATGGCACCAGTACAAGTTTGTCTCCCTTTGCATAAGCAAGGGAAATGCCACTGACGTCTAGTCCAAGAAATTCTCTCTCCATCACATGCCTGCATGTGCATACTGGGGTGTGCTTTCATGGGGCAGACACACTTCTGAAATGTTGACTGGGCTGAAGTGAGTATTATCTGTTCCTCTTGAGATCTTTGTGTAGGTTTGTACAGAGATTTGTGAAGGCTGAAATTGGGTACAACAATTACTTTTACATTTATGGCATTTAGCTGACACTTTTATCCAAAGAGACTTGCAGTTTTGACTGAGTACAGCTTGAGCAATTGAGGGTTCAGGGTCTTGCTCAGGGGCCCAAAAACTTGGCTGTGGTGGGGCTTGAGCAACCAGCAACCTTCCAATTACAAGTCAAGTTTCTTCACCACTGCGCTACCACTGCACTGAACATACAGCATTTGTTAGGCCACATGTCGATTGTAAATCGGTTCAACATCGTTCAGCAGAGATTTCTGTGACTTGATGGGGCCCTATTTAGCTGTGCTATTTAAAACTGGAAATGCTTGATAATGAAGCAGCATGAATTCTGCTAATTGATGCTTGAAATGCTCTAATTGCAGCAAATGGCCTACTTACAGGGAAAGCCCCAAATCATGAGGTCTTTTATGTGCTTTGAGCAGGAGGCTAAATTGTTTTGTATAACATTTTCTAATAATAATAATTTCTCCTGTGCAGTACTGGGGATTTTGACTGGAATACAGTACTGCAGGTTTGTTTGTTTTTTAATAAACATGTACAAGAATTTTTATTTAGTACACAAACAAACAATATATAGAGGGAAAGGGGTCAGCTTGAATGACTGTTCATCTTTTGGTGGCAGGTATGGGATTACACTTAGGTGCGTCTCAAGCCAAGTTAAATAGTTTTCAAAATAGGTTCCAGGTATATTTTTAAAACATCTCATGTATTTTGTCTAATAGCAATTCTCTGCTCATTAAGTTTCTTTTGTTTCCTGTTTTGAGCTATAATCGTTTTGGCTGTAGCAAAAAAACAACAACCAAAGAACAGTTTCTACATGGACAGGATTTATACTAGTGATTCATCTTCCAAAATTCAGGAAAAAAAGGACAAAATTTGTCCTATGTAAGGATAAGTTAATATATTTACAATTGCTTTTCAAAAAGGTTGAATCAAAGTACAGTCCAAAATACCATGTCATCCAAAGCATTTGACGTACAGTGAGAACAAACCCTTTTCTTTAAATTTAATGCAGGTAGTCAGAGTTAAATAAGATATATAAATAACTTTGCTTTGTAAATTTAGTTTTACAATTTACATATGTTTTTGTATATTCATAAAAAGCCTTTCCAGACAGATTGAGTTGCATATCTAAATCCTCTTCCTATGTAATGGGGGCACAAACAAAATCTTATTAACAGCCAGAAATTAAAATGGGGAATCTTGTTTTTTATCAGTGCCATTTTGTGGACCAAGTATTTGTGAAAGAGAGAGATTTTCATTATATGACTTTTTGGGCATTACTTTAAAAAAAAAAAATGTATTGGTTGTACCAGGCTCTGTAGGGTTCACTTTTATGAAGAGCTGAAGTATTGAAATAAATAGGCTTAACTTGGTAGGAAAGCTCAGTTTAAGAGAAGAATAGTTTTTAACACATCTATGAAATATGTATCCATCTGTGAATTTATTTTGCTTTAAATCTAGCTTTTTGTTTGCACAAATGGTGTAAGCATTCTTGATTGTTAGCCTGTGCCTGTGTCAAATCAGGCCACTTGTGAAAGTGATTGATTAATATTTGCTTGAAGGGTTCAATTGTTTTATTGCACTATATACTTGCTGCCACATCTCAGCCAAATCTTCTGATGCAGTTTAATTCAGCTTTTTCTTGTTCTAAAAACTAGCGCGGAACCGTCTATAGCCAGTTGTTCAGACATCTACTTGTTAATAGCTATAGTAAAGTACTATACATTTAAAGTACTACACATTAAGACTTTGCTTTCACAAGAAACTATTAATCAACGACTTTCATAAATGAGCAATACATTGATTGCCCACCAATTTTCATTCATCTTGTTCTATAAGGAAAACCACACAGTACAAAGACCCCAAATAAATAATCAAAATAGCCTTTTATAGTAGTGCCATTAAAGTTGGCCATCACTATTTAGTCAAGGCAACCTTCTAATTTTTCCATTTCATTTCTTTCATTAGTGTGAAAGGTTTTTCTTCTTCCAACAATTTGTTTGGTGAACTGGTCATTTGTACCAAACAGGGTAAATTTCAGTTCTTTTCCCCTGTTTCGAATCCATTCTTTTTGCATGTAATATACAAACTTGGCTACCATGGGGCCTGGGACATTTTCATTTGCTGGTTTCCCAAGTTCTTGCGATTCAGGTTCTTGCGGTTGTAATTTCAGACTGCAGTGCAGTTTCAGCATTGTCTTTGGGATTCTCTTTAGTGACGCCAGTGAAAAACAATATTATCCCACATACTGTGATAGAGCAGCGCCAACATTTTGTTTCTTTGAAAGTCATTGTTTTCATTTTCTAAGCTGCCTACAGTGACCTGTAGCTGAGTACCAGCTGATATCATAATTTCTATTTCTGAACCTCCTCAATCAGTTTATGACTAGTAATTGACCCTTGTCATTATCGTTTCAATATCACTTTTTAAAGTGTCCAAGTCAAATATAGTTAGTTTTCCATTAATTGCCAGATGAGTCATAATTCACTTGAATTGTTTGAGGTGCTGTCATATGAGAGAAGGGTGTTTGGTTTCTTCCCGCCCCCACCAATGGAAGGACTGATGAGGTGTGGAGTTGTTCAAACTGCTTGGTCCAGAGCAGGCACCAGTGATGCCAGAATGGAAGAAAATCTAGTGTATTTCAGACCACTTGTAAAGCCATCACTCTGGGAAATTCTCAAATGAAGTTGGATATCGGGGCCTTTTAAACTGCCTGAAATAAATGTCACGACAATAAGGTCTTATAATTCTGTGGAAGCTCTCCACCACGTGCAGACATCCGCCATATGGGTTGGCTTTCAATGAGTGCCCTGCTACAGGTTGGTTTCTAATCTCAGTTGCATACTAGGCATGCCTTTTAAGTCTAAATGCATTACTGCCACTTGGCTATTAGTCTGGGTGCAGTGTTGTGTACAGGCTTTTAATGCATACCATTTTACGGGTTGGTATGTGTCGTGGTAGGGTTGTGCGGGTGTGTTTTTTGTTTTTTGGCTGTGCACAGCACTATTGGTTGGGTTCTTGTGGTTCAGGTGGCAAACTGGTGCTTTCTCTTGTCGTTTCTCTGAAGAGTGACTTGTCGGCTCCTGAGATGGCACTTCCCAGCACTGGGATGTGAGTGCACATGGCCCTGGAATGTAGATTACAATCCTGAAGCTCCTTGCCTGAGGTCAGCATAACTCGAATATCATTCCATATAGAAATTCCTAGCAGTATTTCAACAGTTGCTTTAGGCACTGGGCGTGTGGGGTGTATCTACAGTATACCTCTGCTGTGTGTGGGTGTGGGTGTGGGATTTCGGAATGGTATGGGAAGTGGGTCTGTTTGCTAGGTCTAGTATTTTTGTAATGGTCATTTGCAGTGCTGCTGGAGCGTTGCTGATCAATTTGTGCAGCCTTGTGAAGCCTTGCAGTACAGGGCATGTTTGTTTATGTTGCTACATTAGTGAGATTATAGTATGCTTTTTAACACACAAGAACATTCAGTGGCAAGTAGTTGATGATTGGCAACATAATTACTAAAATGTTGTTGAATCATTTGGGAGCTGTGAAACCCTACAGAATTCTTCTCTGGGATGTGAGATTGGTCAGAATGTTGTTGCCAACTGTACAAGAATAGTAGTAGTAGTAGTAGTAGTACAGGTTTAGTAATAGTATAGTGAAGGCCAGTATTGCAAATTGATTAGCAAACTATATCTGTTATTGTATGTATCTCTTCTGGATTTTTTGTTTACTGTAATCATTTTGTATGTTTCTTAAACAGGTTTCTTTTTAATCTGCATAGTGCAGCTTATATATTCTTACTTTTACACAATTAATGTTAAATGTTCATCTTTGGTACATCACTGGGGAAGGACCAAGGCTACACACAATGGAATGAAAACAGCAAATTGTTTAATGTTTGATGTTCAGCAACAGTGTGAGCAGAACAGTGTAGGTGTGATATTAGTTCACGGTGATGCCTGGACGTCTTTTAGCTTTAATGTCTTGTAGTTTTGCTTTGCTAGAGCAATACCAGGATTTTTTTTGTGAGTTGATAATGTCCTTAGAGTTTTATTTTGTTTAATCTTCTTTGTTTCATCAATTTTAAATCATTTAATGTAATTGTGCAACTGTTTCATTTTGTTTCTGATGTCCTTGCTAAATTTAAAACATTTGTCATTGAGTGTTTATCAGTGATTTTCTTGATATTATTGCTGGTTGTTGGTGGTACCTAGACTAGACCTCTGTGTGTTTTATTTTGATATGGAATACTATGTAAACAGTATCCAAGCAGCAGATTAATGCTGGGGTTGGTCTCATTGATTGATTGTCTCACAGCGCCAGTAGACATTACATGACGAGCTGCTACAGTCCGACTGTTTTTCAAACAAAGAAGCTTGTGCGATGGCTGACCGTTTCACCTTTAAAAAATGTTTTTTTTGCTTGGATCAGCTGTAAAAAAACAAAAACAAAAAAACCCACCTAATTTATAAATTAATATGAACTTATTTATTGAACTAATTTATTGATTTATTTATAATTCATGCAAATTTTATAAACTTTCAGTTTTATTTATTGCTGAGGTTTCACAAAACAAAGAAACAAAGATTTTTTTTAAAAAGTCTTTACACAAATCAAGGAAAAAGGAGGGGTAAAAAAGATCAGCTGGAGACCCCAACCTCGTGGCAGTGTTTCACGTAACGGGGACCAGGAAGAACCTTTACAGTATTGTAGTACAAGAAATGGTCTCTGAAAGGTCTGGTCTTGCCATGTTTTCTAACTTTTATTGACAGAACCGCTAACAGTGTACCATGAACTTTATCTTCTCAAGTCTTAAAGGGAGACTTTTCCTTATCGAGTGAGGGTAAGTTTGGGGGGGGGGGGTGGTTGCTTTTTGCAGCTTAAAAGGATCAGGCATCTCGCAAAATCTGATTTGTGGGCAGGCAATTGAACACATTCAGGTATTACTCCAAACATTGCTGTAAGAGGTGAGTTCATGGGTTGGCCCTGGACATCTAATATTGTAGCCAACATGGAAGTCCAGAAAGAATATAATGAACAAAATCAAAACATTTGGTATATATTGGCATTGTCCTGCTGGTACCTGTAGTTGATGTCTTGATAAATACTAGACAACTTGAGCTTAGTCCAGTATATTCTGTGAGGTTTACACTGGATAAGCCCATGTGTTGCACATACAGAGGAAGAATGCAACCAGTGTAGAATAGTGTTTCAAAGAGCATCGGATGACTCTACAGCCAGATTCTCAGCCCACAGTGTTTGAGTCATGTTGAGAGTGGTGAGATCACACAAGTTTAAGATAATGAAAGGAAATGGTTTTAAACCAGGACAGACTTTAGAGAGCATCTATAGGAGACTGGTGTGAAGCGTATGGAAAATCCACACGAAAATCACATGCTGGGGCGGAAAACTTTCAAAACTCGAAATAATATGAATAAACAACTTGGCAAGCTGTTGAAATGAAGCAAAATGTATGTCCTTGAACGAATCCAGTATATGCCATGTAGCACTCCTGGCCCAAATTCTAAAAATTCCTTCCTGCATGGAAGGGGGGACCAGAGGATTATTTTTGAAAGGGTGGGAATAATGAGGGTATCCGTATGCCAAAAAGCTTAAGATCCTGAACCTAAATGTGGGGGAGAGAGGGGAGCGCAGCATTAATTTGGCATTAAAAGCAGTCGTTTTGATGAAGAATGTTACTGAGAGGCCATCTGGTCCTGACATTTACTGCTTTGCAGGGTCATCCCTGCATTAAAAAGCATAAGGTTCAGAAAGCTCACCCTCCATTAGAGCGTCTTTGTTTGTTAACTGGGTCGTCTACTGGGCACGCCCATATTGTGACGTACACTAGAGCTCTTTGAGCTGGTCGTTGATTATTTGAACATCATTAGTAATGCCAGTTGGGGTGTTTATTTGCGGATCATTAATTGGTAGGAGGAGGACTTTTAAGCTGGTGCGCTAGAAGTTTGTCAGGTTTGCCGCCAAATTCATCTTATGAATATTTTTAGATTTTAGTAAAATACCATCAGCGTCTTTGGAAGCTTAGCATAAGGAATTTTTATCTATATATAATATTTCGTTTTTATATAAGTGGTTGGATGATTACAAGGAGAGGAAACGTAGTCAGAACTGAGGGACTCCAAAAAGGCAACATGGTAGATGTTGAGGTTGGCTACAAGTACCCTGGAATGCCACAGGCAAATGGCAATCATGAAGATGCCACAAGAAAAGCAGCTACAGCCACATACCTACACGGAACGAGTCAAATCCTGAGAAGTCGGCTAAATGGGAGGAACAAGATCTGGGCCATCATGATGACTATCAGATACCCCGCTGGCGTAATCAGCTGGCCAAAGGAGGAGATGGAAGGCACTGATATCAAGACAAGGAAACTCCTCATAATGCATGGAGGGTTTGATCCCAAATCCAGCACCCTTGAGCCTATGCACTAAGCGGAAGAAGGGTGGCTGAGGATAACTGAGCATCGGTGCCACTATCCAGGATGAAACATCAAAGGTCCAGGAGTTCGCCAGGTGCTTAGTAAGTACCCCCAGACAGCAGAAACCCGAGGAAGATGGGAATGAAGAGGAGCAGAACCCATCATCCCCTACGCTGTATGTACCACCGGCAAATGGTGGAAGTGGCTGATGTAGAGAAATCCTACCAATGGCTGGAAAAAGCTGGATTAAAGGACAGCACAGAGGCACTAATCATGGCAGCACAGGGATAAGTTCTGAATACAATATCAATAGAGGCTGGACTCTACCATGCCAGGCAGGACCCCAGATACAGACTGTACAAAGATGCCCCTGAGACAATCCAGCACATAACAGCAGGATGCAAGATGCTAGTAGGCAGCGCGTACATGGAACACCGTAACCAAATGGCTGGAATAGTTTACAGAAACATCTGTGATCTGCAGGGGCTGGAATTTCTGAGGTCAAAGTGGGAAACGCGCCCGAAGGTGATGGAGAATGACCGAGCTAAGAGCCTATGGGACTTCCAGGTCCAGACTGACAAAATAGTAATGGCTAACCAACCGGACATCGCAGTGATGGACAAAGAGCAGTAGAGGGCCGTATTGATTGATAGATGTGGAAATCTCAAGTGATTGCCACAATAGGACCAAGGATTGCGTATTTTGTTAAGCTTTACTGGAGAATTTAAACCTTTTACATTCCAATTGGGGAAAGTGAGAGGGTGTGTATTCAAAGTAACTGAGCTAGACGTTTGAGAAAATTGGAACACAAAGTATTCATCAAATAAGGTCCTATAAATGACGCAAGATAATTGAGAATGCTAACCAGGAGAGGATTGAATGTTGTTACATAAACAAAATCAATGCACTTTGTTAAAGGTATGAAAACATAAACGGAGACGCACGAAAACTCCACGTCCCGCCCACCACTGCATCATCCCAAACGCGATGCATGTAAATCCAGGAGGCACCAATCCGAGATGTAAAATGTTTTACTGCATACATTAAATGTATTGCTATCTAAACCTACCCTTTATAAAGGTAGCCATCCACCGATGATGAAGGGATTCCAAAGTCCACTTGGAGCCCCACAAGCAAGTTATACCACTTTTCCTTTCAGACACGATAAGCTGAAGGTGCCGATCATGGAAGGCTGCGGTTTATCAAAGAAGTATTCACCATTAGGGTGTGCGATCGTCCCAAAACTAGGCTGCATTACCCTGTAACTGGCCATTAATGCTAGCATATTCTGCTTTTTTTTTTCTTTTTTTTTTTTTTTGCTTTGCACTGGCGGCTATAAATTCCAGAGAAATATGAACCCTGTTCCCTTGTAAGAGAGGAGGCTGTGTTCGCTGGTTTGTTGGGGATACAAACTTGTTTGGCAACGAATGGGTGAGGGTGGCGTGCACAGTGAGCCTGAGCTTTTATTGGCTTATTCAGGACAAGACAAGTATCTCTTGGAGCAACTGAGATGAAATTCGGTTGGCTGCGCACCTTCTAGTCCACCTCAAATTCACACAAGGCATATATTCCATCAGGATCTACTCTCAAGGTCCTCACATTTCATCTCGAGGGTGGTCACCTGCGTGCTACGTTTGGGGACCTCAGAGTTCAAATCTCTGCAGAATACAGTTCTCAAGCTCTGTTAGCCACTGGTGGTGAGTCCATAGTCGCTCGCCCAGAGGAAATGGAAGAGGGAGGTTGCAATTTTGCTTCCAGAGAACTGACTCAAATGTGCAACCATTGAATTTATCTCGTCATAGATGTCCTTATTTTTAGTGGTCATGGTTTCTGTGAATGCTCTGAGGTTCAGCTGAGTGATTAAATGAGCCCTGTGGAGGGTTTAGCGTATTTTGGTGAGTAGCAGGCATTTTAAAACCATATTGGCTTATCATGGGGCTTTCTGTGAGCCTGCTTGGTTTTTCTTTTGATTGACCATTTTGGAGAGAACTTCCCATCTCCCACAGCCTAATAACCTTATATGGCAAATTCTGCTTATAAAAAAAGTAGAATATTGAAATAAAATGTCTGAAACTGTAGCACAACTGACTACTTGGTCATCCAGTACTCTGTGTACAGTTCTCTTGATCTGTGTACAGACCTCTGTACTTTCACTTATCTTTGGTGTTTGTGAGCAGTTAATTCTGTTACTCAGTTCAGGATTAGTTTATCGTGCACCTTGGACTCAAATCTTATTAAACTTTCTAAGACGTTAACGGTTTGGATTTGATGTTTCTAAACGATTCAGTCATTTCTCTCTCTCTCTCACACTTTTTTATGGTTATACAACATCTATCTTCCATTCTTTGAAACTGAGTGATAAATATTTAATCTTTGGGTAAGAGGGACTGGGTTAGAAAACGCTCAGTCTCTGCTGGACTCGTTTACTTTTAAACTGAGCCATGCTTTTCCAGCAGACTTCTCTGTGCTCCGATCCACACTGCTGTGCTGCACGTGTGCTGGCCCGCCCTAACCGTGCCGCTCCTCAACACTGGCTAGAAGGACGGAGCGTGCCGGAGCGTTTTCTCCGCAGCAGGGGCGGCGCTCTGGTCTCTAGACCCCTGAAAGTGAATTGGCCACGTTTATAACGGCGAATTAAGGCTTCCATCTTTTCTTCCCTCCAGCTACACCACCTTCGGCTCCCTCGTGTTTCGTTTTGAAGTAACTCCAGCACAGATTCGAGACCAGCCAAAGAGGCCATTGAGCATCGCGCTCTGCTGGCAGGGTGCTGACAAACGAAGCAGTCAAGCCCCAAAAAACAAACCAGTCAAGTCCACTGTTTCTGTTCTTACTTTTTTTTCAGTTGATCTCCTTCATAGGGTTCAACATTCAAAGTAGAAGAGCACATTTTAAAAAAATAACATTTTCACAATAGCCTGTTAGTCCAGCACGGAATTGGCACAGAATATTGCCTCCATTTGCGTTTATAGCATTTGGCAGACAAGTGATTTACATAGTTAACAGTATAACAGTAAGTGTGTGCCCTGAGAATTAAGCCCATGACTTTGTTACGAGCACCTTGTTCTACCTGCTCCAACAAGTTACTCACTTTTACTGCATTTGGCAGCAGAGTGACAGAATATTTATGGTCCGTTGGGGTTGGTGCGGCATGCATATGGAAATTGTAGGTTTTTTTGGTTATTCTAATGCATCAGCCTTTTTGTCGCATTTGTGATCACTTAAAAAAAACAACAAAAAAAAACAAAAAACCCAGCAGTGCAAAAAGACAGAATACAAAAATAAATTGTACAACACAATACTGTAAATTAAACAGCCATTAAGCACAGAGCAATAGACTACCCAGTAATCAATGGGTAATGAGGTACTACTGTACGTACATTATTTTTAGTGCACATTGATGGTAATAAAGCTTAGCAGCTTTAGCATAGTCATAAATGTAGACGGTATGTACAGAGTAAAGTGAGCAAAGTGTAATTGCGATGTGACTGGGTCCTCTAGGTAGTGCAATAGATCTGAGAAATGGGCCGAGGCAACATTTTCAGTTTCAATGTGTAAGCCCGTTCGGTAGACGTGTTCATCGGTCTGACAGCCTGCGGAAAGAAACTCCTAGCTAGACTTGGTCTGGATGGTTCGTATCCTACACCCAGATGGAGGGGATATAAACGGTCCGTGCTGAGCGAGATCCTGTTTCCACCGCCACACGGCGGATGTCCAGGGAGTGCGCAGCGCGCGTGCCGTTCTGAGGTCCTCGCTGGTCGCATTTGTCTCACTGGTTTGTGGTTGCATGTTGCCCTCGCAGGACATCAGCCTCCTCGGTGTCCTCCAAAAGCCCCATGACTTTAGCAGCGTCAGTAACCCGGCGATGACGGTGCTGTGATGATCGGCGAGACAGTTGTAGATGAACAGGCTGCGCAACAGAGGACATGACACACACCCCTGGGGGGAGTCTGGGGTGCAGAGAACAGGGGAACAGAGTGCAAACAAAAACCCCTGACTCCACAACCCGTGACTGCATGATATCTCTTATATCTATTAGAAAATGTTTATCTGTTCTTTCTCATAGAAGCCCCCCCCCCGCAAAGGATGTGTGCGGGTGCACGAAATATATTATGAGTCGTTTTGTGGCGGCTGCAGCTGTTTGAGAAATGTGTATTTGGCGTTTGGCAGAGAATAAAAGTTCTCTAGAGCCTAAATATTTATCTGAAGTTTGGCACTTGCTTTTGTTGGAGTCCTCGATGTTCTAACTTGCAGTCAAACATTAGTCCAAGTCAATTATCATGTGGAATTACACGTTTTCTGCTGTGTGCAACTCTCCAAATTACTATTTTAATTTTAAAAAGGAAGCTAACATTTTATTCATGCAGTTGACTTACTTTATGTAACCTTTCCATGCTTCACATTCAGCTCAGAGGTCAGACCAACCATAAAGATTTCTGAGAGACAGTGGAAGAACTTTGAGGGGAAAATCTTATACTTTTAGTGTATTTAATAAACCTCAGTAATCCTTATGCTTATGTAGACCCAGTGTAGTGCTGACTTTGTCCATAAAGGCACTAAAGGGATGTCAGGACATCTACACGTAGCATATACAGTTGAACCTTGACTTTTGCGTGTTTAGCTTTCGCTGATTTGATTATTCTCCAGTTTGCCATCAATAATTAAGTGGCAGTTTTGCAGCCTACTTCTGAAAATATGCAGAACAACAACAAAAAAAGGTTAGTAAGTCATAAATGCAGAAATAAAATAGATTAATAATACATGTATATAATTTATCACCATACACATACACATAAATGTATTAAAAAGTTAGTTTGTAAAAGATTTCACTGCACTAAAGAACGTTGGACAACTCTTTGTGTTAAATATGGTCAGCAGTATTAAGAGTTGAGGTTTTGGGGGTTCTATGGATTTATTTGTGGTTTTTCCACTTTTGCAGGGATCCTGTGTCCCTAACCTCTGCGAAGTGGAGGGCTGACTGCATTATGTATGCGTTATAAAGTTTTGTTGCCTCTTTGTATGGCTGTGTAAAGGTGGGGCAGGATTTTGGATGGATTTTTGGCTACTGCGTTTCATCCCTTGTTGATTCTTGTTCAGCTAGCCTCTAAAGCCAAGTCCATTGTATGTATGAAGACACAGAAGTCATGCCTGTCTGAAATAAGCCCATAATTACACAGGCTTCATTATTTTCCATTGGGAATATGATTTGGTTACTGTGTGAGTGTGTAATTCTGAACTGACCAGCTTATCTAGTTACTAATTAGTGAGCTGCCCTAATTGCTGTGACCTTGTGAGAGTCCTTGTAAGAGGTGTGTGTGTGTGTGTGTGTGTGTGTGTTAATGCACTCTGGGATTGCCCCCTCCCACCAGATTTCTGCCACAATTAGCCCCCTGCTTGTACCCCCCACTGCCACCTGTTTGAGAGTTAGGATGGGGTAAAGGCTGCTGTGATCACCTGGGCAAGCGTACACCTGGATCCTCACCTGCTGTCTCACCTGGAAGCAGGTAAGATGTCCACCCCATGTCCACACCTAGCAAGGTGTTCACGATCCATGTCCATTCTTCAGAGTTCTTAAGAGATGTGTAACTTCTGTGTTAAATTAGGATCGTGCACATGTCTTGTTCCATTAACAAATTAATCTCAGTAAATTGATTTTCACTTCCTCAAAGTAACCCAACGAGTAGACCTATAGTATCTTCACGTTTCCTCTTCCTTCACAGAAACAGTGTGAGAACTAAAGAAATGAAATTTCAGTGCAGCTGATCAACACTGACCACATTAAAATGGACAGAAACTTTATACACACACACACACACACACACACACACACACAGAGAGACAGACACTCACTCACTCACTCACTCACTCTGAATGGCCTTTCACTCCGAGGTTGCATCCTCGTCTCCAAAAAAAAATCCATTAATTTGTGTATACTGAGAGAACATGCTAACAGTTTACACTGTATCATATTTTTATTGATTCTACAAAAAAGCCCTCTTGTCTTGTTGAACCAACATGTTTGAAGGGAAATGTATAAACGTGTGTAGTAATGCACAAAAATGCTAACTTTCTGATGATGGTAAATAAATGCCAATTAAAAAACCAAGATTAAAAAATGTAACTGAATTAACTTAAACCTGTATTATAGCAGTGTAAAGGCATATTTATTTGATTTAACTGTGAGCTCTCTAGTTTGTTTTCTTTAGGCCTAATAGCCTGTTCAAACTGTTCACTTATAGCCATTATAAATTAATGTGCATTAAGTCATTAAATACTAAAATATCACCATCGGACCTTCAAAATAAATTACAAATTGGAGTGTAAAGTGGGAAAGGCTTGACTTCCAGGAAAATACCGTGGGGGGTTGCGTTCTGGTTTCTTATTGGTCAGGGTGGCATCAGTTACAAAACCACAGGCTGAGGGTCGAGCAGAACTTTGCGGTAATTATCATTTCTAATTGGGCAACAGGATGGGATTTTTCCGTGATAATACTTTGTCAGAGGGGTGGGGTTCACCCGTCTATACAGCTGTCAGTGTTTGGCGTGCCACCCTGTATCACTTTTGTTTCATGTAATGGGAAAGGGGCGTAACAATGATCATTACGTACGTTTTCAGAAACATGAGCGGCGAGGGGTAGTTATGGTTACACCTACGCCTGATCTTAGTGAGGATTCTCATGAGTCCTCCTCCCTCACAAGACTAGCGCTTGCTACATCATGTCTCTCCAAGAGCCTTCAGTCTTTTTTTTTTTTTTTTTTTTTGACGTTTTTTTTATAGGCCATTGAGCTTTTGTGTGTTTCCTGGTAAGGTGATGGGAAATGAGGTTGCTTAAATAGTTCTGTGATGGCAGGAACTGCACGGGCATCCCTGAACATTCTGGCGTTTCACTGGAGGCTGTCAGTAAGTCTCTTCCTGTCATTCGTCTTCCTTGAGGAGTTGCTAGCCTTAATACTAATGCGCTCTTAACAGACACAGATTAATTGATACTGCAGTTTTTTTTTTCCGTGTCCCTGCTATATTTCTTCAAAATGCTTTGGTGTTACTGTGACCAAATTTGATTAGTTTGATGAAATGTTGGGTGGGTAGTATGTGTAGATTACACTGGCTGCTGAGCTAAAAGGGTTGCTAGGATACAGTGGCAGCAAACAAACGCCATGACAGTGGAGATGATGTGGGTGAACAGGCGAGGAGCGACACTCATTAACCAGGCGAGGAGGAGGGGTCGTGAGCGCTAATGATGAAGCAGTAGCCCAGCGGGTTGAGAGACTAGATTTTCTTCCATTTGCCCCAAGATGGCATTTATACTGATAAATGATCCAACAGGCCACGCATCATCTTTGTAGCACCATAAAAGCTTTCGCCAATAACACAGACTGGGATCGCAATGGTGGAAAAGGGATGCTGACCGTTATCCTTTTAGTCAGAAACTAACAATGAAACTCAGTGAAATCCTAACTGATGCAGAACTAAAGTGTCTAAATCCGGAATCGTTTGACCCCTTGCACGCGCACATTTGCCCAACGAACTTTTTTTGTGTAGGCCACACTAACTGATTTTGTGGAAATAATGTGGTTTAGATAGAAACCATCTGCAAAGATGTTGTGAAATTGGCTGTAGAATTTAGTGTCCTCTGGGTTGAGTCATAACATTACTTTCCACTGGCCTACATGAATTCAAGTAATGTGTGTGTGCCTAAACGGCTCTGTTCAGAATTCATTGTGCTTCGAAGAATGCCGTACCGGGCCTTTAATTCACTTTTCATCTGAAGTCTGACTACTTGTAAATGTTTTACTGTGGTCCTTGAGACAATTTCTACTTATGGACCTTGTCTGAATAAACAGATCAAGTTAAACCTGACAATGTTCGGAGGAAAGTGTTTTTTGAGTGAGTTTGAAGGTAATATTGAAGAGCACTGATGTTGCAGGGTCAACATAAGCCTGGCAGGTCAGAAGACCCAGTGCAGTTCGCTGGTAGTGACGTCAGCGGCTGGTGATTGTGAGACGACGACACGCAGCCTGTCTGTTGTACAGGAGATCCTAAACATGTTGCAGTGTTTTGTTGGCCTTTCCGTAATACCATCCCCACACACACACACACATGAGTAACAGGAATTTGGTGAAAGGAATTTGGTCATTCCTACCAACCTTATCCGTCAAAAAATGCAGATAACTGAAAAACTCGGCAAACAGTAAAGTTTGTTCAGTAAACCTTTTAAAATGTTCTCTACACTATTGGACCATCAAAAGATAATGACTCTTTTTCAGCTAGAAATGCTTAAAAAAAACATTAAAAAATAAATGATCTACTGCTTTTACTTCATAAGCAGCTCAGATTTCAGAAGGTGCACTTGTTGAACAGTCCTGAGGTTGACCATTAACACGTACCGCGTAGTTTGTTTTAAACACTGTCTTGCACAAAGCAGGAGGCTGGACTGGATACTCCGGCAGAAACATTTACTGCTAATGGCCGTTAAAATCCGCTCCGCACACGTCCCCGTAGCCCTTCCCCCTGTACACGTACGCATGGCCCACCAGCTCTGCCCCTGCAAGTGCGCGGGCATCTGGCCCACCCCTCACTCGGGGGCAGGGCATTTCTCTGAGCTTCACTTCTGTTTTATTGAGGGCATGGCACGAGTTGGTTATGCCAGATGCCAGAACCTAAAGGCTAACCATCATGCGTGAAGTGCAGATACTTTTGACGTTACTGAGGTTGCTTGAGAGAACGATGGGGGCTTGAGGATCTCCTGGAGGAAACGGAGTGGACCAGAAACACCAGACCAGAGAATGACAAACAAACCTGTTTGTACCCTAGTCTAGCCTCTCTCTGTACATGTGGAAAAAATGTAAGATAACATGTTGGGGGGGGGGGGGGGGGGTTGGGGGAATATGGCTGCAGTGTAAATAGGGTAATTCTCCAGTTTCCCAGATCCTAGTGAATGTCTCCCCATGACCATAAAGATTCAGTCTTTTCTGGGTAGAGGTTAAGCTTTTACCTTGTAGAACAATACTGTGTGTGTTTGGGTGACCTTGGAGTGTTTGTTGTGTTTTTTTGACTGGCCTCTCTGCATCTCTGCTGCCCAGGTGGTGAACGTTGGCAACATGCATGGACCTAGGAGGAAACCGAAGGTCTTTGTGATGACGGTGATGACCATCTTCGTCTTCATTGTGGTGGAAGTCTCGAAGAATGCTGGCCAGGGCAAGAACAGCAGGAACAAGGTTGTGATCCCCACCAAGGCTTTCTGGAACAAACGGGTCCTGCACAAAGCCTTCTGGAACCAGCAACAGCAGAGACTGGACCATAAGAACAACCCCATCCTGAACGGTCCGAACCTCACATTTAGTGGTGGGCTGCTGTCCGACTGGCTGAACTACACGGGCGGACAAAACTCCTGTGAACCAGATGTCAGTGTCATGACACAAGTGAAGGACTTCAGCTCGCTCCCGGATCGCTTTAAAGACTTCCTGCTGTATATGCGATGCAGGTCGTACCCCATGGTGGTGGACCCGCCGGATATATGCAGAGGTCAGCCTTATCTCCTGCTGGCCATCAAGTCCTTGGCACCCCACTTTGACCGGCGCCAGGCCATAAGAGAATCTTGGGGTCGAGCAGGTCTCATGGAGAATAAGACCGTGGTCACCATCTTCCTCCTTGGCAATGCCGCTGTTGTGGACCACCACCCAGACCTGTCACACATGTTGCGTTATGAGAGCGCCATGCATGGAGACATTCTTCAATGGGACTACAGGGACTCCTTCTTCAACCTGACCATGAAAGAGGTGCTCTTCCTTGAGTGGTTCAACACGCGCTGTTCTGGAGCCAACTTTGTGTTCAAGGGTGACGACGATGTTTTTGTTCACACTTCAAATATTATAAAATTTCTGAAGAGTCTGTCCCAAGCCAAAGCACAGGACCTCTTTGTCGGCGACGTCATCACTAACGCTGGACCTCACAGAGACAAGAAGGTGAAGTACTTCATCCCCGAGAGCATGTTTGTGGGGACATACCCTCCGTACGCAGGCGGCGGAGGGTACCTGTACTCGGGTTACGTGGCCAAGAGGCTTCATGGAGTCACGAGTCGGGTTGCCCTCTATCCCATTGATGACGTCTACACAGGCATGTGCCTGAGGAAGCTGGGTCTTGCTCCAGAAAAGCACAAGAGTTTCCGCACCTTCGACATTGAGGAGAAGTACCGCAACAACCCATGTGCCTACAAAAGCCTGATGCTGGTCCACCCTAGAACACCACAGGAAATGATTCGAATCTGGGCGTGGCTTAATGACCCAGCCCTAAACTGTCAATAAACTCCATGAGGCCTTTAAACAAACTCAGGATTGCTAATCCACATTTTGGCAGCTTGGATCTGTTGTTGTTGTCATCGTCGTTGTTGTCGTTGTTGTTGTTGTCGTTGTTGTCGTTATTATTATTATTATTATTATTATTATTTTCTGTAAAAAGTAACTGGTTATTTTGTGCATGTTATGTCTCCTGAATCAATCAAAGGTAATGTATAGATGGTATGAACTTGTGTTTCCAAAATGATGCTAAAGTTCTCGTGTTAGATATTTACAAAAAACCCTCCTGCTCTGCGTCAGTAACGACCTTTATGCACCAGTGAATTTTGACAGTCAGCATCATGGGAAATGGTTCAGCAGGTCTGAACTTGACACTGTCAAAAAATGCCAATGAAATATGCCAACCATAGTAGCTTATCATGTAAGTATTGCTAAAAAATGTTGGGCTGTTGGTTTTTATTGCACTGCTTGTGCTGCTGGGTTTTTTCTTTATATGTATATAATTTTTATTCCCCCCCCCCCCTTTATATATATATATATATAGCATATTTAGTATGAGCCAGACTGAAGCATAATGTATAAAGAACTGTAACGACCATGAGAAAATGTAATTGTTTGATTTGTTGAAAGTAAACAGGCTCCACTGTTTGTAGTGGTAGTTACGCAGAAGGTGACCAATATAAACTGCTTTTGTTTTTGTGTGTGAGATTTTGGATGTTTGTTGTGTTGCTACTGTATGAGTTGCTGCTCCATTTATTGTTTTTCTTATTTATAGAAAAACTTCGACATGTAATAGTTACACACAAGGTAAAATTAAATGAGTGTAATTCCAGCACTGTGGCTAATCCAAAGTAAAATTATGGCAAAGTAATGGTTGCCATGAAGTGTCCATGTACGTTGTTGGTCAGATACGTTGCATGTGTTATATCCGTTATTGTTTTCGCACAAGGTTCAATTTCTCAGACTCAAAACTGTGAGTTTAATGCACCACTGATCTCACCTTTTAAACTGTTGTAACCAAAATGCTCATGCTTTTTGCTACCTTAGCCAGCTTGTCACGCAGGACAAACCCTCACGGTTGTTTTCAGAAAAGCGCAGCACTAAGATGCTTCAACTCGGTTCCTGTTCAGTATTTGTTTTCTGAGCCCCAAGTGTGGGTGCTTTAGAAATCTAATGACTCGGATATAGAAAGTTAGTGTAAGGAATATGTTCTGTTTCTAGAAGACCGCTATGGTGATCTGGAATGTTGTTCTTTTGTCCATCTGACGGAGTCATATGCCGTTCCTGATGATTCTCCTTTTCCCACTAATGGTGAAGAGAGTGGACGGTGTTTAGTAAGGCATAGCCAGCCACTCGTTCCCAGGTAGAGGGCGTGCCAGTTATAGTGACACCTGCTGGTTAGGTGTTAGAAGTTTCTCTCTCCCCTCCCCACTTGCATTGTGCGATGACACTGGATTTGTTTTTGTTTGTTTGTTTTGGGGGGGGGTTTTGGGGTTACATGGGCAGGATGGTGACTACATTAATGCACTGACAGACATTTCCAGGGTTCTACTGCTGATTTCGTCCTATCGCTGTTCTGACCGTATGCTGTTCACTGCCGGACATGAAACCAAATATTACCCATTGTGCCTGCCTGCAGTAGAGTGCTGTAAAGTGCTGTCTGTCTGAGATAATGTTTACGTGTCTAGATAAATAAGACAACAGCTCCATTTGAGCTCCCCTGCTCTTTGCAGGACACTAAAGCTCTCGACTTAAACGGCTGTTAAACTGTCGTTGGTTTTTGAGCAGTTTGAAGCCGGGCGGGTTGGGTGACCGAAGCTTAGAGAAGTGGCCAACTCAACCGAAGTTTTATCGAGTCACAAGCTTAGAATTATAGAACCAAATGAAAGTATATTGTCCCTTCTGTTGAGTGTGATTGAAGGGATTCTCCTTCACCCCCGGGAATCTCCTCATCCAAATGGAAAGACGCATCACTCGCTGTTGTAGCACACTTCGGCTGTAAAAGCAGACTTTTGTATTACTGTTCCTTTTACAAAACCATGGCTGTATGTATTAAGATATATTTTTGACCTGATTGTCAGTAATGACCCAATGCTAAGAGCAAATTGTCCTTTATGTGCCTTTCAAACAAGCATAATGAAAGTGCAGGCAAAATCTGCAGTGTTTTGTCACTTGTAAATGTAAAATATGTTAAAATTATGCTGATTTATCAGAATCACTCAGGTGTTCACTTATTGTAGCTGTAAATGCATATTGACCAAATCCAAATATTTTATGGCGTGCCACAGTACTTGCATAAATCTATTGCAAAATAAATGAATAAACTATTGTGTAGGTGAGGCTACTTGTCTAATATACATGAAAAAGTGAAGCGATGGCACCTCAGTCTGTTTGATTTAATTTCAATTGCTGAGCTTATTGTGACTTTTTTTTTTTTTTTCTCAATTATGATGCACAGTCGGATTTTGTTCATTTTTCCTCTTGATTTAAATAAAAGAAAACATTTTAATTTTAGTTTTGTAGCTTATTGGAAGCCTTATTCATGTCTTGCTGTTAATTCTGCCTCATTTTCAGTTTTGTGCTTCTGCATGCAGATGAAGGCTGTTAATAGTCAAAGACACTTTAACTGAAACCTTTTGGTAAAACGCACCACCCAAATGTACAGGACACATTCTGTACACTTATAACTGTTTATGCTGCGTCTGCAGTGCTCTGCAGGGGTTGTTACCACTAAGCATGACTCTTTCTGTTGCGCTGACCTGTGCCTGACTCGGGTGTGGCCGCATTGGCTTGCTGAAAACAAGCAGAACCGGAGCCAATCCTATAAAATGGTTGGAGCGACTAACTCACCCAATCAATCTTGCGTGCACACACAATTTCCTCCACCAATAACACATGTGCACACATTGGGTGCTACACTAATCACACTCACACACAGTGCTTCACCATTGTTACTGGTAGCATTCATTTCTA
>NC_137506.1:3420000-3455000 GCF_041902795.1 Electrophorus electricus | reverse complement strand
GCAATGGGAATAATAAGGTCAGCACCATTAACACATATGCCTTGCCAGTCCTCAGATACCCAGTAGGGACACTAAGATGGCCAAAAGAAGAGCGGACATCAACGGCAGAAAACCTGTCACAATATGTGGGGTCCTTCATCCAAGGTCCAACATCCAAAGTCTGTATTTCATCTGGAAGCAGGAGGGCTGGGGCCTACAAAAGTGTAAGATCCACTGTCCTGGGTGAGACGTGAAACATCCCTAAAGATTCAAGATTGTATCTGTAATCCTAAACCCAGATTTCTTCTGACTCATCAGGAACAGGAAGCCTCTCCAGCACACGCCACAGGATATCAAACCACTACTGAGAGTGAGCCAGTGGAGCACCCGCATTCTCCACCACCAGCTACACCACCACCAGTGTCTCACTGCCAACACCAGCTACACCACCAACAGCAGCTCAACACCAGCAACACCACCAGCACCAATGCCAAAACAACCAACAGTAACAATAATAATAATAATAATAATAATAATAGATTGTAACTAATTTATTTCTCAGAAATGTGCAAGATTTAAGATTCAAGAGCTGGAGGGTTTTGTGGGGCTAATCAGAGAAGGCTTTCAGAAGGTTTCCACTCTGGTCTCTGGATCTATAACACCTCTTACGGCCCTCTGAGAGCTTACGTTACCGTTAATACGACAGCAGAACTCAACATCTGCCAAGGCAATGAAGGTGACTCAGTTGTCTCATGATATTTTGAGTAATTCAAAATGCTTAAGTACAAGTGAAGGAAAATGCCATGACCTCATGGTTCTCATATCTTCTGGTAGCCACTGTAATTACTATAAAAGCATGTTGTTAAATTATTTTTAATGACAAGTTACACAAATGTCAATAATGTAATAATGTGTCCCTTCTGCATCTGGGCTTATTTACAATGCTGAAAGTTAGTCTCTGTAGTACATGTAGTGTGTTTGTGTGTGTGTGTGAGTGTAAAATTATGCATGAGTGAGTGTGTGTTTGTGCGTGTGATTTGTGTGTGATGCGTGTCTGCAATTTTTGTTGTTTTGCCTCAGGTGCCAAGTTCTTGTCATAGGGAACAAGTCACTGCATCACCTAATAGCAACATTCTTCTCATATTTTAGTGCTGAATCTGTGTGTCTCTCTCCCTCACACACACACACACAGCTCCTGCACTAAGTACATGTGCATTATCACCTTGTCAGCTGCAACACCCTACAGTCAGGTGTCTTTTATTGTTTTTAGCACAGTCCAACACTGCAGAGTTGTGATACCTGCGCTGGTTAATCCTGTGAAATTAAATGTCCATTGATGATGAACAGAGTGTTTATCATGCAGGATGTGTGTTTCTGAGTCTCACAGCACACCAGCCATGTGTTCTCCATTAGCAAAATACCTGAGGGTGAAAACACACAATTGGCTCGTCAGAGCTCCAGGGGTCTGTCCATGCTCAGGTTCTCAAACACACCTGAGTCTAATTAGGAAACAAAACACACACACACACTGAGGTGCTTCCTGGGATCCTTGGGAGCTCTGTCATGGGGATGGGGGTGGGGGTGGGGGTGGGGGTGGGGGGGGGGATCTCATGCACACAGGTCAGAGACAGCAGGAGCTGACCTCAAGCTCTGTTCAGAGAAACATTACATCTCTCAGCAGGCATTTACACTCCCTAATTGCAACCATGTAGCTTTGTGGTCAAACAGACATGTCCGATAAACAGAGACATATTATTTATACATACGCACAAGCTGTGGTCATTACTAGAGTTATCACAAGATAACAAATGTTTATCACAGGCGCAGTGTGGCAAGAATTATGAATAACTCTTATAACAACTGGCTTGTTATAAGAGTTATGGAGCACAAGGAATGATTTCCCCATGCTAACATGAATATGATTCAAGAAGGCTAATGGGATTAATTAATTGGGATGTGTTATTTGGGGATTCATGCTTCATTTAGTGCTTTGTGAATTTCACAGAGGGACATATTAGAGAAACAAACAGATGGAAGTTTGAGCTATGTTAAGTATGCATCAGTTTGTCACTGAATTATATTAAAATAATATATTGAGGGTTTGCTACCAGCCTGAGGGTTCATGCATGAAAGTATAATTAAAAATATCTAGAGAATCAAAAAAGTTGGCAGGATCTTTTGTGAAGTGTTTGGATGAGTTTACTTCCTAAAGGAGATAAAACACAGTTTATTTACACAAAACTCAGAGGCAAGCATTTCATCCTGATCATCAAAGGGAACCCATATCACCATGTACATGCATACTAGACACACACATCCTGGACCCATCCACCCATACACACTCACTCAGACAGACACAATTAAGTAGTAAAAATTCTAGTCTAGTTAAAAAATGCAATACTGGACTTTCTATCAACCATGTGTTTCCACACATTTCCTTTAGCCGTAAACATTTTTATGATGTTCTAGTTTGTCCAGATAGCATTTATATTTACCCATAGTTCAGACGCTAACTGTACACCCTCTCTCTGGGCCAGACTGAGCTGAGGGCGGTATCATTTACAGTCACCATACTTATCTTCCTGTCAGGTCATAATCTCACATTACCCCTGGGATATAAACGGGAAACTGGAGAGAGAGGCGGAGAGAAACAGACAGGGAGGCAGAGAAAGGAAAATAAAGGAATAAATCAAATATGTCTTAACTCCTGCTGATGGCACAGAACGTACCGCCTGATGGGACGAGCTGAGTTGAGCTGAGTTGAGTTTGGTTAAGATGGGATGGATTGGGATGGGTTGGGTTGGCCTAGTTCTGCAAAGATAAAAGTTCCCTTCATCAGATGGTTTATAGAAGATAGTATATAGAAAACAAAGATTTTAGCACAAATTGATCAGATTCAATGTCTAACAAAAAGCGGTGTGAATTCTGTTTCTCTTTACACAAATAGAAAGATACCTATTATTCATAATTGGGGTGGGGGTGGGGTGAGGATTAGCAGTGACGTAACTCCACTGACTCAACCTACTGACTCACTGTATTTAAGAACTGAAGTTACTAAAATGTTAGTGGGTAAGCTATCATGATTTTGTTACATTTTAAACCCCCCACCCCCACCAAATGAAAGATTATTCTGATCTTATTACAGCTTGCTATGTGAGCCACTTTGCTGTGGCCATGATATGAACCTCCTATTTGATTATCATGTGGCAGCATAAGTTTGTGTGTGTATCATCTTAAGAGAGATTTTTGTGTTCCAAAGAGGTATAGAAAGATATAGAAATTGATAACAATTTTATTCAAGAGCAGAGACAGACAGACAGACTGTCTGGCTGACTGACTGATTGAGTAATTGATTGATTCATTAATTGGCCTGCTTTGCTACATGGCTATTCTGCTGGGTCAAGGGCAGGATATGCTATTTCAATACATACTATTTCAATATTCATTTAACCAGAGGTAAGAAACACCCACCCACCCACATACACACACACACATGCACACGTCTTCTGTATCGTTTGTCACTTCAAAGCATTCCCTTACATATGTTGTCTTACATATGTCTCTTAGTAATCTTTGGGCTTGGTTAGTGCACAGAAATCTGGGAAAAGTGTGTCAATGGCTGCCTTTAAAATACCTCAGAACTGGCGACCAGGAACAACAAACAAAAACTGAGATAACATACAGTACAGTTCAACAAGGTGCACAGAAGAGTGAAAAGTAATGGCAAATTTTTAGGTGTATAAAAATATTGATGCCTTTAAACGGAAGTCCACATAAGAGTGAATTCTAGTGTGGTAGCAAAATGGTGCTCCTGAGTTCACCATTTTTTTTTCACACTTCTCCTTATTATCTACACGATTAGCCCATATGAATTAATATACTCTATTTAGCTCAGCAAACTTTTTTATGGCACGCTGGATATGTCTATATATATTACTATTTTACTAGCATTATGAAAAAATAACAAGGGTTCACGCTGCAACGCTCAAGTTTCTATGCAAATAAGTGTAATTATATAATTTTCTTTGAAAGATGTGCGAGTTGACCAATAGAAATACCATATAGAAACAAAAGCGTTAAACAGTCACATGAATATGCAAACATCTCCGACCCTAATAGCCAATGGGAGGTATCAGGGGGCGTTCCTCTGAGGCATATCCAATGGGAGGCGCCTGGGGGCGTTCCTCTGTGGCACAGCGCAGATGCCTGAGTGAAGGTTGGATTGGTAGGAAAATAATGGAGGCTTGACCGTTGAGTTTGTATGCGCGAGGCTGCTGGAATTTCACCGTGGCGGTCAGCAAAGTTGCTCGTTTTCCTGTCCTCAGACGTCCCAAGTTGCTATTTTCGGATACGGTTTTCCAGACATCGGAGTGTCTTCGGAGTCCCTCCGCGTGTTTACGAGGTTGCGATTCATTTTGCGCCGTTTCCAGAATGATATTAGTTAGCTAGCTAACTGGCTAGCAAGGAGGCTACCTGGCTATGTTAGCCGTTACTTTCGAACCTCAACGAAGTGTCCGACAGACAACCGAGGCTGATTACTGAATAATTTAGGTGAGCCATGGCTTGCTTTTTCCACTACGGTTATGCAATTTACAGCTTAATCGGAACGTGGCTGATGTGTGTCTTATAGAAGTATAATGATGAAACGGTGCTGTTAGTTAATTATGCTAGGCGGTTTGCTAGCTGGCTGGCTAATAATTGCTTGATAGGCCATTAGCATGAGTGTATGTTCACCTGGCTAGCCGGCGTCTTAATGGCAGTGACTGTCAGGAGGCAAGAAGAGGTATAAAGCTGGTGTTTGTAAAGAAGATAGTCCACAAGAACCTTTGTTCAAAAGTAGGGTGAGTTAGCTAGCTAAGCGAGCTAATTCTAACTGTTTTACTACTGGCTTCTAAAATGACACAAACTAACTTGTTAGGTAGCTAAGCTAACGCTGGCTGTGTGCTGACAGTAATAAGACTGATTAGCTAGGTTAGCTGGCTCGGTGAATTAGGTTGTCATCTGTCTACTTAGTGACTCGGTTAGGCGTCTAACTTTTTGATTAAATTCAGGCACTACTATTTATTTAGTTTGCATAGACTCAAGTAGTGGGCATTGGCTGGGCAGTGCTAGCTAGGTTAGCTAGCCACCCGTCTGTTGCCTGACAAACCAGGATGATTTATGGAAAGATGATTTTGCAGTATGTTGTAAAATGACTATAAATGAAACACATAGGTTGTGTCATTTGGTGATGTAGCTACAGGCTTGGTATGGTATGTTTCATGTGTAACTGCACTCTTCATCTATGTAGTTAAATTGCAAAAATCAAAAACGCCCGAGCTGAGCCTAAAGATCACAGCTAACGATGTAACTGGCTACTTAATTAAAAGAGCCGGTATAAAACAGCAGGATTCTGCTTAATGCTGCTACATCCTGCTTTTTGGTTGAACTGTGACCTAGCTGTGTAATTCACTTAGATATACAGAAAAGTGTGATGAACAGAGATGTTATGATTTTAACCAAACAGGCCTAACGGCTGCATTTCAATATTGAGAGATGAATCTCAAAAAGCATCTGATAATTTTGAAGTTACTAACTAGTTTGCTGTCATTGAAAACGAAACTCCCCCCCCCCCCCCCCCCCGAAAGCTTTTTTTCCCCTGCTTGTTGCTAATAATTAACCGTCTTTCGGCTGTGCTCGTTTGATGTAGCTTTGTGACATTTTTTCGTTTTTCGCTACTACAGTTTCCTCAGAGATGACTGTTTTTACGTCTCTGTTTTTGCAGGTGTGCTGACGCCAGGAGATACGGAAAACGAGCTCATCATGCGACGATAAGCTCTGTCAGGAGAAATTGGTGTACAATATGTCAGCCCTGACGGTCACCCCGGCGGATGCCTCGTGTCACCGTGTCATGGCGCTGTTCTTTGCTCCGGGATTCTGTTTTGATTGCACAGATTCATCGCTGATATTGTAACTTTTTGTTGTTGTTGCCGTTTTCTTTTAAACCCGTGAAACATCAGCAATGAATGCGTGCGAGGCGAATTTGGACGGGTACTTTTGAATAACGTTTTCCAAGTAGAAATTTACGAGGAAGCGCCGTCAGGATCGGACTTTTAATATTGACATTATTGTAACGAGCGGACAGCTCTTGGAGGGCCATGGCTTCGGTGTGGAAGAGGCTGCAGCGCGTGGGGAAGCATGCGTCCAAATTCCAGTTCGTAGCCTCCTATCAAGAGCTCATGGTGGAGTGTACAAAGAAATGGTGAGTTGTCTCCATTGTGAAGACATAGAAATGCAACTAGTGTGCGCGAGGAAGTGCTCTTCCTCCAGCCCGCGCGCTGGGGAATGCTGAACTGGCTTACAGCGTGTGTGAAATCTGTGATTAGTCGGTCCACGGTAGCGCAGGAATACCTCCGCATAGTGGATGCAGGTGCCAACACAACTCCTCTCTTTTAGCGTTTATTCAGTTGCTACTTAATCGTTGTCTGATAAGTGTGTGTGTGTGTGGTGCAGTTCCTCCTTGCTGCAGTGAATGTTGGTGGGCCTGCAATGTTCAGAGTTTAGCTTTTCACTTCAGAACTTGTATGCAGTCATACACACGGATCAGAAAGATGAACCAAAGGATGACCCACACATGGTTTTGAAGGGTCAAAATTGTTGCCCTGGGCAGCGCACGTGTGCATAAGTGGAACAGTTTTTTTGTGTGTGTGTGTGCGTGCGTGCGTGCGTGCATGCACGTGAGAGATGGATGGAATGAGAGGAATGCAGTGATGTCTGCTTTGAGGCACTGGAGGGAGGAGATGTGAGGAAAGACTGTTTGTCTTCGTCTTAATCTGCTTTTCAGATTTCGGTAGGTTT
This sequence comes from Electrophorus electricus, assembly GCF_041902795.1. NCBI lineage: Eukaryota > Metazoa > Chordata > Actinopteri > Gymnotiformes > Gymnotidae > Electrophorus > Electrophorus electricus. The sequence continues at coordinate 3,448,184 of NC_137506.1, read as the reverse complement.
TGTGTGCATGCACATATCTGTGTGTTTTATTCTGTTTCTGTTAGAGAGCTGGAAGGAAAACACTCAGAAACTGTTTACTAAGATGTTGAAAGGCTATTGTGTGTGTGTGTGTGTGTGTGTGTGTGTGTGTGTACACCTGAAGTGTGTGTTTGTCTGTGTGTTTTGAGATGGAAAACCAGAGCCATTCTGCTTAGAGTTAATTCTACAGGACATTCTCAACTAGGGTTGAGCCCATAGACGGTTATTGTCCTTGTATGCTATAACATAGAAAACTATATTTTATACTTATTAATAGAAATCAACATGAGCTGAAGAACTGATGAATATACATTTGATGGAGTCCTTCCAACAAAAACATACATTAGCCATTGTGTAATCAGTTATTTTAGTTTCTTTGTGATTTTGTACAACTTTTAAAATGCCAAGATAAGATTGCTTGATAGATTTATCCACATAGGCAATTAAAGTAATACTTTATGTAATGCTTTCTATTACTGTTTGTATTCTGTAGAATATATATCTCATGTACTGAAGTAAATTCATGTCAGTGGAGAGAAACATCTTTTTCCCTGTGGGTATGCATTCAATTTAAAAATATTTCCTAAAATTGTCACTTTTTTTTTTGTTGTAAAGGCACAGTTAATAGTGTAAAAGAAAGTATATAAAATTACTGCAAAACTACCCCCCATTCCCCCCCCATGTCATCGTGCATTGTGATGATCACACTACACAGTCATATGCCAGTTAGGTAGACATTGTCCAACCCTGTTCTCAACCAGCATCTGAGTTTATGGGGCAAAACTAAAAAAAAAAAAAGTTCTGTGGACTTCAGACTGCAGAACAGAGTGGAGGGAGGGAGGGTGGGTATGTATGTGTTTGTGTGTGAAAGGGAGGGAGAGAGAGACACAACAGGAGTGCATGAAGTTGTAAATGTACAGGGAAGCACAGAAAGGTGGGGGGCAGCTAAAAGTAGAAGGGCTTACAGGGAGAACAGAAATGGGAGGATGACAAAGGTGAGATGAAGCAGAGGGCAGAGATCCCTCACTGGTCTGGGTTCAGTGCTGGGGTGGGTGTGTGGGTGTGTGTATGAGACGATCTGACTGCCAGCTGCCAGTTTGATTAGGAGTGTCCAGGTCTCCACTGGTAGGTAATGGATTTCCCACAAGCCTCCAGCGTGGGCAGCATTTCTCCAAGATGGGTTCTGCTCAACCAGTGCCAGAGACGTACTGGTGCCTGCTTGGAACCTCACCTCTCTCCTGACATCGCCATGGACACACCTCCAGAAACAGGTTGCCAGGATATGAGCCATGCCAAGCCCTGCTGGAGAAACTCCCATTTGGCCTACTTTAATGGCTGGGGGTTCTAACACTCAGAGATGGAATGGTGGAATTCCATGAAAAATGTTGGGATTTCAATGTGCTTGTGCTATTAGGCTAGCTTTACAAGGTGAAACTTGCATGAAATTAAATTTCACGCTAGTTGCGTAATGCACATCATCCTGCAATTTGCATGAAACTCAGCAAAAGCAGGTGCACTGAGCTCAGCTCACTGAAACAGCCAATCAAAATGCTGATATGTTATATTGTGTGAGACAATTTCAAACAAATGTCACTAGATCAAATGAACATCTTGATTGTCTTTATGCAAGGTTGATAGAGTTCATTTTCTGAGTTACCATGACAACCTATAAATGTGTTTCTTATAGCATCTGTTTCTAGTTGGTTTAACAATTGTTAACATAAGCAAGTGTTTACACATGTTTAATAATGACACAAGCAGCTATTTACACACATGCTTGTCTTATTGTGTGTTGTTAGTCTGATGCCATCATGATGTACATAGCTAGGCTATTCAGTTTCTTTTTGCACCCCTTACACCCCCCTCATTTCTGGGTTACAATGAATGAATTCAACCGTGAGGGCACCTTAAACAAGTCATAAGAATAATAATAAAACCATACATTATATGATGGGAATATGGGGTTTGGGCACTGCTAATTCTTTGTATTCTCAGAATGGGGTGTCTTTGCATCCTCGGTATTAAGTCAGGCTTGTTCTGTGTCCACATTAGGCACCACCAAGGGTGGGCCTGGTGACCACACTTTATGATATTCATGGACAGGGCAGCACTGCATCGCCAAGCACAGGAGGCGGGCCGACTGGGAGGTTGCCTCGCTGCTATATGTAGATTATGTCCTCCTAGCTTCCTCATATGAAAGTCTTCAGCTTTCATTTGAGTGGTTTGCAGCTGAGTGTGAAGTGGTTGATATGCGGATCAGCATCTCCAAGTCAGGGGCCGTGGCCGTCATCTGGGAAATGATGGAATTGTCCCTCCTGGTAGGGGGGACACCCCAAGTGGTGGACTTTAATAGTCTTGGTATCTTGCTCAAGGGCAGAGGGGTTGTGAGATGGACTACAGGTTAGGTGCAGTAGCAATAATGTGGTCGCTGTACCGGACTGTAGTGCTGAAGAGGGAGCTGGGCTATAAAGCGACGCTCTCAATTTTCCAGTCCACCTACATTCCCACCCTCACCTACGGTCATGACCTCTGTGTAATGGCAGAAAGTACAAGATCACAAATACAGCCAGCCAAAATTAGCATTCATAGCCGGGTCGCAGGGCTCCCTCTTTGTGATGGGGTGAGGAGTGTGGCTAACCCGGAGGAGCCACTTCCCTCCATGTTGAGCGGAGGATCTGATGACGATGCCCTTAGGGTGTCTCCTGCTGGAGGTATACCTGGCATGGCCAACTTCTTTTGCTTTTGTGTGAGTGCGCACACGAGTGTGTGTTTGTGTGTGCATGCACTCAGAATCACGTGATTTATTTAAAAAGTGTGTGCTAAGTAGTGAAAGACGTGATCCATTTGAATTGTGTGTGGCTGTGGTTAGTAGTGAAACACATGATCCAGTGTGTGTGTAAGGAAGAGTGAATAAGGGAGGGAGCATCAACCGGTTAACTTGCTCCGTCATAGATGTTCACACCAGACCAGCACAGTGGTCATAACTTAGGTTATTCCTGCAGGATAAGGTCCAGTGGGCAAGGTTAAGCACAGCTTTGATGTGTATTTTCGAGCAGAAATCTCTACTTTAATCTCTTCAGCTAACGCCAACACACAGTATCTGGCCCATGGGTGTATGCCCTGTGGCGCGTGCCTTTTCGGCCACTTCTGCATTGCTTAGAAGGGGCCGACTGCAATCATGCCACTCTGAGTGTGAAACTGCTCTGACATGACACGCTGCAGAGGCGAGTGGCAGAAATACGGCACTTCATGTACCGTTTGCTGAGGAAAAGGTTTGTCCTGCTTATTTCACGTACGAGTGGCTGAGGTGGGTAAAGCCACAGAGGTGGGTGGAGGCAGGGAGCGGTTGCTGTGCGTCTCTTACATTTTTGGCAGGTCTTGCAATTGCAGCTTCAGTGTGATGTACTGAGTCCTTGGCCACACCTTCACTATAGCCCTCTGAAGAGTTCTTCATCGTCATCATCAGGAAACCTCAGCAGTACATTAAACAGTTGATGAATGGCCAGTGGGAAAGGTCCTCTGATATCACTTTTTCATCAGCAAAGTGCTGGTAGTCATTCTTGAACTGGGTCCCGTGAACTAGCCCTTACACAGTGCTTCACCATCCCCTCTCAGCAGGGTGTGTTCATCACCCTGGGCCACGCTCCCAATGGCCTTGCTTCCACGCCACTTCCGACACCATGTTAGGCAAAGGCTGAATGCAGCCACCCCACCTATGTCTCGAACCCAGGGCTGCCAGGAGGTAAACGTGAGCTCTGACCACCGGACCAGAGCCTGATCCGTGACATAGCAGCCAGTCTAACCCATTTAACCTTCCTAAATGGCTGTCTACCATCACAGAGCCACTATAACCGCATGCATCACAGAGTCCTTGGTTCCAGTCCAGCAAGACTATGGAGTCTGAACGGCACCAGTTTTGCCAACTGAGAAATCTTTTTTTGGGGGGGGGAATGGAAAAGCATTAAAAAAATTCAAAAAATCATTCAGGATTTTGGCACTGGCACCATGCAAGTGGAAAAGCGCTATAAGTGGAGCAGTCTGGAATTATTAGCTCTAGGTGCAACGTTGGACTATTCCTTTCAGCTGGGTTGCAGCGGTGATATCAGTAGTGTCCGACTGCCGTCTCACAATTCAGGAGACCCACCTTTTGAGGGAAGATATTCACAGGACAAAATGTTTACGCTTGCATCAGCGTGTTGCCAATTAACACAATGTTACTTAACCCCAGTGGGCTGTGACTGCTGAGAGTTTTCGTAACGATTTTTGTGTCCTGAGAGGAGTGCTCCCTCTAGCTCCTCCTCCCTGTAGGAGCACCCTCACCACTGCCTCCTACCTGGAGATGGTCAGTTTAGCATTACGACCACCTGCCATTTAAAAACCTAAACTCGCATTATTGTTGTGTGCAGGCGGAGCAGGACAGGGCGGTGTTTGGTGGAGGCTGTGTTTAACGGGCTGGGTGGTGCGTGTTGGGCAGGTCACTCGGGCCTGTGTTTAAAATGGCTGGTGGTTTGTGCACATCTGCTTCTACCTGCTTCTCTTCTTCTCTGTTGTATCACTCCAGAGAGACTCATAGATTTTTATTTTCCCGACTCTTCCTCTTCCTCTTCATCTGTTTCCATGGCTGGTGGATGCAGGCAGTAGAGCATTCCCACCAAAGGCCTTGTTCCAATTCGCAGATTAAACCCTTGTTGAGTCCACACTTCCCCTCACCTCTTTCACTCAGGGCTTTCCTGAAAGCACTATAAGCGGAAATCTCAGGAGTCGCAGCAGGAAACGTGCCATTTGTCATTCCAAATTTGAAGAGGTGCAGAACAGTGACTAAACACTATTTTGTTTCCCTACACCTGCTCACCTGATTGAGCTCATCCAGCAGTCGGGCCTCTCGTGCCCTGGATCAGGTGTGTTAGAGCAAGAGGGTCCAGCAGCAAATTTGAGTAGCCAAGTGTGGAGTGACCCTCTTTACTCGTTCTTGCACGACTACCTCTATGTCAGTCCAAGTGGAGACAGAGCATAAGAGCACGTTTTGAATAGATTATTTTTTATTAAGGGTTATTATTTAGTGTTTTAAGGCATAATGTGCAGCAAATATGGTGAATAAAGACTAGGTTCTATAACTTTTGACTAGTTTATGACTTTACTCTTGTGCATAATGTTCTAGACAGTAATAGATAGTGATTCCCTTACTGAGTAGGATGTGTCCTTGTCATAGCAGTATTGGACCATCTTGGTCTCTGTTCTGGAGAGACTGTTCCATGTCCATGGCCTGGGTTCTGGAGAGGCTGTTCTGTATCCATGGCCTGGGTTCTGGAGAGGCTGTTCTGTATCCATGGCCTGGGTTCTGGAGAGGCTGTTCTGTATCCATGGCCTGGGTTCTGGAGAGGCTGTTCTGTATCCATGGCCTGGGTTCTGGAGAGGCTGTTCTGTATCCATGGCCTGGGTTCTGGAGAGGCTGTTCTGTATCCATGGCCTGGGTTCTGGAGAGGCTGTTCTGTATCCATAGCCTGGGTTCTGGAGAGGCTGTTCTGTATCCATGGCCTGGGTTCTGGAGAGGCTGTTCTGTGTCCATGGCCTGGGTTCTGGAGAGGCTGTTCTGTGTCCATGGCCTGGGTTCTGGAGAGGCTGTTCTGTGTCCATGGCCTGGGTTCTGGAGAGGCTGTTCTGTATCCATGGCCTGGGTTCTGGAGAGGCTGTTCTGTATCCATGGCCTGGGTTCTGGAGAGGCTGTTCTGTATCCATGGCCTGGGTTCTGGAGAGGCTGTTCTGTATCCATGGCCTGGGTTCTGGAGAGGCTGTTCTGTATCCATGGCCTGGGTTCTGGAGAGGCTGTTCTGTATCCATGGCCTGTCCTGTCTGAGACTCCTATTGTGCTGTTCCCATTTCCTTTGTAAATGAGGCAGTTTGGTGCAGCCTGTTTGTCATTTTCAGACCTTTAGTGCAGTTATCTGATATTTCTGTTCTATGTCTGTGACACATACCGGAAAGCAAATGCACGTCCACACACACACACACACACACACATGCACGAATACACGCTCACTGTACCCTGTGGTACTAGGCTGTGAACTCAAGGACAAAGAATGTGGGTAAAGCTGTAAGAGTGTGTGTATGTGTGTGTGTGTGTGGTAGCGGAAGTTCCCGGTTATCCCACGCCCCTCCCAGGAGACTATGGTGTGTGTGTGTGTGTGTGTGTGTGTGTGTGTGTGTGTGTGTGTGTGTGTGTGTGTGTGTGTGTGTGTGTGTGTGTGTGTGTGTGTGTGTGTGTGCGTGCGCGCGCACCCAGGGAAGACACTTCCTCCTGGGCTATATGTCTGTCTGCAACCCACTCCACACCCCACTGATACCATCTTTCTCCCTCACTCTCACTCTCAGTCTCTCTCTGTCATGGTTGGTTTGTGTCTTGCTGTCTCTTAAGAAGGTAGCAGGTAAACATCACAACAGGAGTTTGTATGCCTGTTGATTTTATTCATGTTTTTGGAGAGCTTCTTAAATTTCTTGTCACTTTTGTCCTGTTTTCTTTTTGGTTGCAGAGGTTTTATTCCCAGTTCTGTTGGGTTGAAAGCATGTAGTTATCAGCAGTGGCTGGTTGGAATGGTGGTCTGTTTTAAAGTGTGATCTGCAGTGTTAAGGCAAGGCTGCATTTGTGCTTGGCTGAAAGGGTGTTGTTTGGAAAGGGGCGGGGCAGAGTCTCTGTCATGAGTTTGGTACTCAGCTGTACCAAGAATGAATTTTTCTGTTTATTTATTTTCTTTTTGGATATGATGTATTTGTTTGTTTGTTTTTTGCTATGATACAGATGTGAAGCAGCCAGTGAAATAGTAGGATATCAGATATAACAGCATGTCTGAGTGCAAATAATAAGAATTGGAGGAAGATGACTGCTCTTTAAACGTCTTGTTAAATAGAGGAGAGAAGAAATTAATGGGAGGCTTTAGGGAAAATAAGATGGGAAGGGATGAAGAGGCATAGGGAGGGTGGGAGAGAGAGAGAGAAGAAGAGAGGGAAATAGATGACAAGGAATGGCTACAGCAGAAAATGAAGCATCTGATATGATCATTTATTTATTATTGAGCTGCTAGAGAGGTGAAATGAGGATGGAGCGGAAATTGGCGATTGTTTGTTTTTTGTGTGTGTGTGTGTGTGTGTGTGTGTGTGACAGAGTTGAAGAAGAAGAATGAATGAGTGCAGGGAAGGGGTGTTTGTGGGGTTGTTGGTTATAAGCATGTATACATCATTTCCTACTAAGGCATACTGACATGCAGTAAGTCTTTCTCTCTCTCTCTCTCTCTCTCTCTCTCTCTGTCTGTCTGTGTGTGTCTGCAGTTGGACTGCTGGGACACTGAGTCACGCCCTCTGTGTGTCACTCTCTGTGGGAGTGTCTGGTTCACCTTCTGTAGCTTATTGTCTGTGGTAGTGACTAGACTGCCCCACTGAACATTTTAATCCTACAGTGTGATGTGAAGTGTGACTAGGGTTGGCCTGCAGTGTGGGTTTGGATGGGTTTGTAAGAGGCTCTGTGACAGAGTTCATAGGGGCTTCTTTGAGGGTTTCTGCTAATCTGAGATCAAACGCCTGTCTTGTTTTTGGGGATCAGAATCACACATGCTCATCCCAAACCAGCACTTTGATGCAGAAATGCTTGAGGAAAGCTTTTTCTAATCACATTTAAAACACAATTTAAACACGTTCATTTATGCAGATAGTGTATGTGCATGGTTTGTGTATGTGTGCACATATGCAGCAGGTTCAGGTGTGTTGGGCTTCTCCACCTGCGAGCTGATATTAGCATGCCCGTTAAGACTTGCTCTGTTTTGGTTTCTTGTTTTGACTCAAGTTCGATAGCAGTCACATCCGCTCCCTTCAGTCATGCAGATGTCTGTCTGAACCTCAGCACCACTGCTATGTAGCACTCACCTGTTCTCTCCTCATGGATGCAAAGATCTGGTCTATGGTGCACCATCTATGGTCCAGCCTGTTACTCTGAGCCAGGGTAGATCAGGCCTGTTCTCACTCTGCCGGAACCAATCTAAGGCTCAATTCACAGCGCACACATACACATACATCCCCTAGGCTCTTCATTACAACTTTGATATCATATGACCAGTAGATGATCACATACAAACCAGTACACCAAGAGCACTCTGTGTGTGTGTGTGTGTGTGTGTGTGTGTGTGTGTGTGTGTGTGTGTGTGTGTGTGTGTGTGTGTGTGTGTGTGTGAGTGAGAGAGATAGACAGGGGCAGAGACATACATCACACCAAACACACGCACACCACTCTAAGTGACAAAAGACAAGAGTGCTTTTATTAGGTTTATTGCATAGTTGAGGTTCCCAGCTACTTATCAACTGTTTTTAAAGGTTGTGTATATGTATATATGTATATACATATATATGTATATACACACACACATTCCACCATGCACCCATCTAACACACACACTACCCTCAATACGCATTACACCACAGTCATCTAACTCATACACCTCTCTAATAGATGAGAGCAAACGAGACTTCTGATGGATGGCAGGTTCCAGATGCAGAGGGTTGTTAGAAGCTCATTGTTTGCGTGGCTTCCTGCTGGTGTAAGACTCTAAGACTTTAGGTCCTGTCCCAGTGTCTGAGCACAGCCATCCCCACCCCCTGGTCCAGCCCAGTGTCCTCCATTCATCCAGCTCATCGCTCCCAGCTCTGACATGGTTAATCATTTATTCTGATTTACCACGTCAGCCCTGGTTCATTCTGGCGGTGTACCTGCCCACACGCGTGTGCACACGAACGCACGTCAGCACTGGTTTATTATAATGGCCCCGTTTAGCCACACAAACACACTTGCACACACGTCAGCATTGGTTCATTCTAACATCCCTGATTAAACGTGCGCGCGCACACAGATCAACACTGCTTCATTCTAACGTTTGGCCTTTATTTGTTCCCGACAGGCAACCCGATAAACTGGTGGTAGTGTGGACACGGAGGAGTCGGAGGAAATCCTCCAAGGTGAGTACAGTTCTTGTATTTGGTTCTTGGTTGGTCATCTGTTAGTTATAGCATAACTAACAGATGACTAAATGACTAAATGAAAAATTCCCAGAACCAGTTTCCACCAGATCATATGGTTCTGTAAATGTCAGTGTAGAGTTCATGTTTACCAAACATGTTTGTCTGTTGCTACTTGAGTGTAGTGTGTACTGTCCTAATTGTTGTTCCTCAGAGAGGTTATTTCTCTATTTATAGATACTGTTAAACAGTGGTGCACAGTCTGGTGCTTCTAACCCTTCTGAAAAGGGGTAGCAAAAAGGTGCATGAAAAAAATATAACCATGTTTCATAAATAAAGTAAAAACAAAACCAACCTTTTCATTGTAGAAGGGGTCACTGCTGTTAACTGATACATGATAATGACTCACCATTGTCCCCTTGTGGCAGAGATTAGTGCTCAGTTTTACAAACTGGGCTTCTGACCCCACTTAAGATGATCGCTTTCAAAACAAGGCAAAAAGAAATACATATGCCTAAACACACAGACGGGTTATTTAAAAAAAAAATCATACTGTCCTGATGAATGTATGAACATAATCATGAGAAAAGTGCTTCAATGTAGGCTCCATCCACTGATGCACATGCAGTGGAATGCATGTGAGAGCGATTCAGGCAGAAGGTAAATGGAGCTCTTCCTTACAACCTTAAAGAAACGGCCAGCGGTGGGCTGTTCATGGGCAGTTGCTCATTTCTGGGCCCTGAAGCTACCGCTGTTCCTCTCTTTAGTCACGATGGCCTTAAATTATTATATATTATGATCAAAATTTGTAAGCCCAGGACTTTATGGACTTGGGTACAGTTTTACTATGCGTGTGTGTTTATCATAATTATCTGCAGAGCCCTGTTTGTGATGGCAGAGGTCTCTGATGCCCAGATGTCTCTATAGTAACAAGCTTCTCTTGAAGAAAACATCTGATTTGCTTATCGAATACACTCCAGTGCAGTGCTGTTTAGTGTGGGCTCTAGTCCTGCTCAGGAGTGAAGTCAGATTGAGATTGAAATTAATCCTGGTTTTGGGATTACAGAATGTGTGGCGATTCATGATTGAAAGAGCATTATAGCCTGGGTTTAGATTTAGGCTGTTTCTGACCCGAGGGTCTCGGGTTAATGCAAGGCTGAATCTCATACTGAGTGACTTTCCCAATCAACGGGGGTGGGGGGATGTGCGCAGCTGTGCTTCCTCAGAATCTGATAAGCAAGCGAACTCATCTCTGGGTCTCTGTGTGTGTAGCCTTTACCCAAGTCCCTGAGGTTTTACATACTGTACTCAGGGTCTGGGACTCCTCAGAGTCCTGTGTAAAAGTGTGGCCGGGAGTGGTGGGCTACAAACTAATTTTGAGTGTCAAATATATGGTAGCTATTTGGTAATAAACTGAGACCCCATTGTGTTTGGATTTTATGGTTCTTTAAGTGATGTGAACCAGTTCATTGGTTCCTGAACTGCTCTGTGCGTGCGTGCATGTGTGTGTTTGTTCCTAATGTACTGCCCTGTGTGTTTTTTCCTCCTGTTTAGTCTCATAGCTGGCAACCAGGTATCAAAAACCCCTACAGAGGAGTGGTGATCTGGCCTGTTCCTGAGAACATCGAGATCACGGTCACTCTGTTTAAGGTATGCACATGCGTGCGCACACAAACAGAGAGAGACAATTTGACAGGGAATAGATTTATTAGAAATCGTCACACACTGTGGAATGTGTGATGTCCCTTGCATAGCTTGGAGCAGCCCTATTACAGGCTCATAGTGGGTTCATAGCATGTGGTTTATAGAAGGCTCATAGTGGTCTTATAGCAGGTTTATACCTTATAGTGGGCTTTCTCCCTACATTGTGTGTTAAGATATGCTACCTCACTTAGGTAGTGTGAATGTAGTATTTTCCTTTCTGGAGGGTGAGTGTGTGTAAGAAAAGAGAGAAAATCTAGGCAAGCGCAGGGGAAGATGGGTGAAGAATCTGGGCTACAGGAGGAGGAAGATGGGCGGAGCAGATGGGTTGGGACCAGGGGAAGATGGGCAGAGCAGCGGGGTTGGAGCCAGTAGAAGATGGGCGGAGATACTGGGTTGGAGCCAGGGGAAGATGGGCGGAGATACTGGGTTGGAGCCAGGGGAAGATGGGCGGAGATACTGGGTTGGAGCCAGGGGAAGATGGGCGGAGATGCTGAGCTGCTGCTGTTGATCACAGGACTGGGAGCTCAAGGTCATCAGCCGCTTCTGTCTTTGCTGAGTGCAGAAAGATTGATCAGCTCCATACTGCTCCAACATTTGGTGTCTGTAGCCAACAGAGGAGAGGCAGTGCCACACTTAACCTGTCATCACTGAGGAACTGCACTATAGCGCCTGACTGGCCGACTGGTTGTTAACCAGTCTAGTACTCTTTGAATAGCCACCTTTATTGTTTGTTTGTGTCCTGCAGGACCCGCATGCTGAGGAGTTTGAGGACAAGGAGTGGACATTTGTAATCGAGAATGTAAGTTCAGCAAAACTTTAATTCATTGACTTATCACGCCATGAGCCTAGAACCAAGTCTCTGTTTTCTGTTTTGTTTTTTTTTTGTTTGTTTTTTTTTGAGGGATTAGGGGCCATTGTACTAAATGTTGTTTTTCAGTAGGTGTTTTATCATGTGGTTATTGACACCTTGTGGCCAAATTTGGTCTTTACACACACTCACCTACTGCAAGACTAGGCTTAATCTTGAGGAAACATATTCTGTGTTGTCCTCTTATTCAGTCGCTTTACAGCCTTAAAGCATTGTGATTGGCAGGGGTGCCCCTGGTAAAAATGCACTGTAATGACAATAATACCTGGTAAAATGACACATTAACAGCAAAGCCTGCTGGTAAAATAATTTAATAGCAATATCTATAAAAAAAAAAAAAAGCTAGAAAAAAGCACATTATAAACACATGGTAAAATTACACATTAATAGCAGCAACACCTGGTAAAATTCTGCATTAATAGTAATACCTGCTGATAAATGTGCCTGCTGTCACAGTTTAAAATGGTAAACTTGCATTGAATGCTGAGAGTCTTTCTTTTACATGTGTATGTCACACTGAGCTCTTTTAGCTGTAGGCACTACATACCACAGCTGGGGCTTGATCCTGACTGCTGTGGTGCTTCTTTGTATCGGCTTTTATGCTTTGTGGCATTATTTGGAGCCGTTTTCCTGGGTTTTAAACCTGGCGTAGACATGTATGCACACACAAGCACATGCTGTTTACACGTTCAGACACAATGACACACGTACACATCCATACATATACACATTCACTCACATTCACACACTCATGCTGAGAAATCAGCAACTTCTCTCCAAGTCCAGTAAGTAATAATGGACTTAATCTTGGAGCCACCGTCCCCTTTCACCCTCTTACTCTGTCTCCATCTTCCATTGTCTCTCGCTCCCTCGGTCTTAATTTCTCTGCTCTTGCACTCTCCCACTTGTTCTCTGTTGGTCTCTCTCTCTGTAGAGAGATTATTTGGATCAGTATCAGACACTCCTCGCCATTCCAGCTGGGAGCCTCCAGCCCATCTGTCTGATCATCACACACTCGTACACAAGAAACACATGCTGCATAGTCTCGTCCAATCACAGCCAATAAACATGTTGACACACAAGCATGTTGAACGTGCCACCACACAGTTTGTCTAATCCTTACTCACAACTGTACAGGCAAATCTGCTGATTTTCTACACTGCGTGTGGTTTTATGAGAAATAATGTCACAGTTACAGTTAGCTAATTATTTTTTGATTAACTTGTTAAATTAGCTTGTTAAAAATAAATATCCAATTAATTGAAATGAGTAAATTGTTCTGTGTATTATAATTTTTTGTTTGCAATGTGATATGTAGATATTTAATAAGAAACAATGAAACTGGCATTAGCAAGTGATGTCAAAGAAACAGACATGAATGAAAGAAGTGATCAGAGAAATGTGCACTTTACACCTCACAAGTACACACTCACTTAACACATGCACGTGCAGACACAAACATTGTGTCCTTCCCTGCTGGGAAAGATTGGGGGAAGGAGAAGAGAATACACCAAGCAAAACTTACATCAAAGCTCCTTAGATAGGCCTATCTGGCACCAGATTACTGGTGCGTGCACGCGTGTGTGTGTGTGTGTGTTTTCTGCACAGTTAATAAATATAGCTTGTTTCTTACTGTCTTTGCAAAGTCAAAATACTTAAATATTCAGCATGCCAATGTACCGCAGACCTGTGGAGGAAGGAACTAGCCAATCTCAGCCGTTACACAGCGTTTACTTCCTCTTAACACAGTGGAGCTATGTGCTGTAGGGCAGGTTAGCTGTGCACACTTACTCATTGATGGGGATCACTGATGTTTGGTTGTTAATTTTGCTTTTGTCTCTCACACTGTAGTGTTGAAAACTGATGCTGTTTAGGAAGTGCAGTGACCTAAAAAATCCAGGTTGTTTTTGTTAATTTATCTATGGCTATGAATGTGCTGATCCTGGACCTGTGGGCTACAGGATCTACCCACTCGTGGTCCTTCCACTGAATCTCTTATACTGCTTCTTCTGGCCACCAGAGGGAAGTAGATGACTGGATTTGGAAATGGCTGATATTACATGCGAGTGCTAAGAGAGGGAAAGGGTGAATCATGGAGAGAGGGAGAAGAAAAAGGGATGGAGAGTGATTTTACTTCTTCCAAAATCCAGCTCCATTCTCTCCTAATCTAAAGTTTGGCTCTGATCACTGCACAACACCAGATTACTGTTCTGCCTTTAAAATGGTGCAGTGTAGATGATGCCCCCTACTGGTGGAACAGCACCACTCTCAGCTGCATGGGTAAACAGCAAAGATGGCATGGGGGTAATTGCCCTGGTACTAAACGCACTCCACACTGTGTGTGTGTGTGTGTGTGTGTGTGTGTGTGTGTGTGTGTGTGTGTGTGTGGACTGTAGTGGAGAAGGTTTGTCTGTCCCTGGGAGGAGATCTCTTCCTGAAACACTTTTGATACCTAACTAATTGGCTGTAGCACTACTGTAGGATGTGATTGGCTCTACTAACTAGTACCATAGGATACAATTGGCTGTAGTTAGCAGTACTGTATGTTGTGACTGACTGTAGTCAGTATTGCTATAGATGTGATGGGCTATTGTTAGCAGTACTATAGGGCATGGTTTGCTGTGGTTAGCAGTACTATAGGGTATGATTGGTTGTAGTAAGAAGTACCGTAGGGTATGGTTGGCTGTAGTTTGCACTACTGTGGAATTGGCTGTAGTTTGCACTACTGTGTCATGTCATTGGTCCAGCACTTGCATGTACTTGCGTGTTATGAATATTGGTCATCCAGAATTGTAGCCTTTAAATAAACAAACAAAGCATAAAAAAAACCTCATCCAACAGACGAGACTAAAACCTCAGACATGTTCGTCAAGCGTGAGAGAAATGATCATCCAAATAGTAGCTGTGGTGCTGTAGCCTGCAGTCACTCTAGATGTGCTACATATAAATATATTAACACAGGCACTAAAATAACTGGCACAAAAGGATCAACTGTCCTCACCCATTTCTCCTCGTGCGCCACTGCGGGAGTTGCCTACTGTATTACTTGTAAGAGATGAAATTGGAGAAACCAAGGGAAGGCTTGCTGATCAGTTTGTTGAACACCTTCGAACTACCAGAATTAAGGATTTGTAGTTTCCAGCGGCCAGGCATTGGACACTATTAATGGCGTCTATGTTTGCATTGCCAGTTTTTGCTATGGCAGCAATGAAATTGGGAAACTCGAAGAAAAGGAACTCATCTACACTCTTGGAACTCTAGACCCCCATGGAATGAATGCTATGATTTAAACATCTCCTTCAATATAAACTGGCTCATATATAAACTGGCTCCTTCTGCTACTAATTCAGAACCACTTTGCTTGCACAGCTGATGAAGGACCTCTGTCCAAAACGTTCTGTTTCTCTGGAAACTCTGTTTCTTTACTACAATTTTGAATCCCCTTGCTCTTTCTCTCTCTTTCTCTCGTTCTCTCTCCCTCTCTCTTTCTTTCATATATTTATATATCTTACATTTATTTCAGATTTTTTCCCACTTCTACAAAGTAGGTACTCAATTTAATTCCACATTATTGATTAAACACATTTCCCAATGGTACAGCAAATAATAAAAATGGTGACTTTTTTCCCCCTTCATTGTAGTTCATCTTGTCCTTTGTTTTGCTTTGTTGTCGTCTGTGTTTGCTCCTCCATCTTTAGCTTTGTCTCTTGGTCTTTCTTTTCTTTCTTTCTTCTCTCTCTTTCTCACCTCCTTCACCCCCCCCCCCTTTTCCCCGATGACCCTCCGTCTCTCATGGACTTCGTCCAAATCAATTAAAAGTCGTTTACGGCTCAGCTCCCTGCACCCAGGGGCTTCGGGACCTCCTCTCCCTGCCTCTGGAGCACATTACGTGGGCTACTGGTCTACACGTGGCCCCCTGGTCCCAGCCATCCTTGGAGACTATGGCGGGAATTACTTGCCTGGTCAGGCGTGCTGCTGAAAAGCTGGTGTGGAGGATGGAAAGTTCTTCTGTCTCTCACTCCTGGGTTTAATTTGGGGATTGTGTCAAATGTAACGGCTTTAAAAGTTCTGAAATTGTTTTGTTTTTGTTTGCACATGGTGGAATAGGTGGTGCCTTTAGTGAGTTGGGGTTGACTTCATGTGCTGAGAGCTGAGTGGAATTCAAATCGGAAACTCACTAAACTACTGCAGCCCATATGATGGTTTTAAACTGGGTGGGCGGGGTAATGCTCATTTTTTCTATCTCCTTACAATGACTTCAGTGCACTGATCCTTTTGGCCAAAACAGCCTAGGTTGACAGCAAAGAGGAGTGGGTGGGTTGGGGGTTGACCTTGTCTTTCATCCGTTCTCCTTCTGTCCCACGATCATGCAGCTCTGATGGCTCTCACTGCCAGATGACACACGCACACACTAAAGAAGCATTCTTTGTTTTGACTTTGCACAGTATGATGTAGAAGCTGAAATAAACATGAATGCAAGAGTCTGTGTGTGTGTGTGTGTGTGTGTGTGTGTGTGTGTGTGTGTGTGTGTGTGTGTGTGTGTGTCCATGCGTCACCTGGGAGTGTGAGTTAATCCTCTTTTCTGGCGTTGTTCTAGAAGGTTCTGAACCCTGCTGCGCTCTGAGGTGGCCCCCCCACTGAGACCTGGACACATGGATACATCAGGCTACTCTTATGGGATCCGTGTGTGTGAGGGAGAGACTTTGACAGATTGATAAATGTGATGTCAAATCAATGTCAAAGTTCTTCTGCAAATTTTGCACATTTGAGGGAAGTCAGCCCGGTACTCATGTGTTCTTTCTGCTCACTAATAACCATCTGTTTGCTCATCAGTTTAATGTATTTCTGACAGTTGTGGGCAGGACCCAGGCATAGCTGTTGTAATGCGAGATAAGATTGGTTACTGCTGTTTTCTGGAAATCGGTTGTGATTTGGCTAGGCCCATCTATCAGTTCACTTGTGCTTTGGCATGTTATTGTTTACTTATACTACTCTGTCCATATCTATTGCAGCTGAAATACCCAAATTTGAGTTGAATGATTGAAAATCCTAAATATTCATAATGACTAGACTGCTGTATGGTAACCCAGCAGTTAAAGCATAAATTTTAAACTTGGACATGACTAGTGTCTAGGCATGTGACCCAGTGTTCTAGTGGGTGATCTAGTGTGTACATTCCTGTAACAGTGCTTCTTAATCACGAACTCTGATAGCTTGCCAAATAGCTTGCCTTTTTTTGCCAAAACTTACTTGACAATATTTACTGAATACACACAAATCTTCCAAAGAGTTATTGCATAACTGAAGCATGACTTTCATCACTAAACACATTTAACCTCGTCATACAGCAAGCAGTGCCATACATAGCACCCTAATGTCATAAAACACCCATGTCATGGCTTAAGCACTGACTAGCTTAGTTGGTATGGCATAGTTCTGAAGATGTAATCAAAGAATGAGAAAACAATAATATGCTTTGAATCCATACAGCCTGAAAGTGAAAATGAAAGGCCTGTGTTAGTCTTCTCCACCATTTCTAATCAAAACACCAACTGAGTTCAAAGACTTGTAGATGCTAAGGTGCATCTGGTGACCCGTGATGTCCCAACACTTTTACTGGGTCACCTGTGTTTCCCTTTGACACTCACACCTGAGATGAGCTTGCTGCTTGTCTTTCAAATGGAAAGCCACAGTCCAGTGTCTAAGTGATGGAGGACCTGTAACACTAAACCTCAGACTTGAGGCATTACTTGGTGTTCTTTGGGATGTTCTGATTAAACAAGAGAAGCCAGAGCATCCTGCTTGCATTGCTTTTTGAGATAACTTCAATTTTTGTCTCCATGGAGCCAACAGTCAATAGCAATCCATAATCTTCTGATGTCCTCCTTCTACCTTGTTCCCATTATGGATATGTGTTGTTTAAATAGCCTTATTGGCCAGAGAAGGGATCAAATGTGATCACATGGATGAAGGCCTGCTCTAGTCCCAGAGATGGGACACTGTGGCAAAATAAAATGTATTTGTATATATATATACATACACACGTGCGTGCGCATACATACACATTTACACACACACACACACACACATATATATATATGTGTATATATATATATATATATATAGAGAGAGAGAGAGAGAGAGAGAGAGAGAGAGAGAGAGAGAGAGTACTGCCTTGTTCCTCCTGCACTCACTTTCACCATATGCATAGTACATTTTATGATTGCTCTACTGTTTAGTTGATATTAAGTAGGGACTAGGGGTGGAGCTGAATCCAAATATGGTAATTGCCAAAGCACAAACAGTGGGTCTTTTAAGAATATTTATTTCATAGTAATATTTTTAAATGATTTTTTTGAGAAGAACAAAACCCTGTCAGATAGCTGGTAAGCACAGCGGCTGCACAGCCTTCATGAGCAGATGGGGCCAGAAGACAGTAGGAGAGTGGAGGGAGCAGAGAGCACAGCCCGACTCAACTACAAGCAAAAGGTACTACATTGATGCACTGCTACTTTTTGATTCGATTTTATTTGCCTTTAAGCTTAATTGGTTTGCTGAGGTTATTATAACCTTGATTTGTCATTTGTTTTCCTGTTGTACCTGCGGTGTGTGAAGCTCTCTGGGCCGTGGTAGCACAGTGGATAAGGTACTTGTATAGTAATTGGGAGGTTGCCAGTTCAAGCCACACCACTGCCAAGTTGCTGCTGTTGTGCCCCTGAACAAGACCCTTAACGTCGCTTGACTTGTATTCAGTCATAATTGTAAGTCAGTTTGGATAAAATCTTCAGCTAAATGCCATAAATGCTATTCCAGCAAAGTTGCTGTGTCACTATTTCAACTTAGAAGATACAAGCAGTGGAGCATGTTTGACTGGGAGGAGATTTGGTTGGCATTTGGCCTGTAAATTGGCCTATATAGTTGGGAATATAGAAGTTATTGCCACAGTTGGCAGTATATTTCTGACCACGTTTGTTGTCCCCGCCAAACCACTATCCCATCTTCCAACATGGAAAACCATATAGAGAAGGTTCACGCTTAACTTAATCGTTGTGTTCAATAGTTGTACGTTTTCCTACTGTCTGGCATTTCACCATCATTGTTGTACAGCTTCAATGAGAGCTCCTGCATGAACTAATAAAGAAGCCATGCTATTGAAAAACTTCAAATGAACTGTAGGCTAACTTGAGTTTTTCCACACTCTCTTAATACAACAAAATCAGTTGGGCATGATAATGAAAAATATTAAGAAAGTTGAATTAGAACTTTGATAAAATGTTTTCCCAAACTCGTATAGAAAAATGTAAATTAGAAAAAAAATGTAAAAATGTAAATTAGGGGGGAAAAATGTAGATGGGGGGGGGGGGGGAGATTACCCTATGCCAGGCACTGACAGACCAAACATAACTGGCTTTCAGAAAACAAACTGTCCAAAATGCATTAAACTGGTGCGTGAGCAGATGTTTAAAAGCAAGCAGAAAGAACGGACAAGTGCTGGCGGATTTCCTTCATTCGTAAACAACTGCTTGGTTTTGCCATGAGGGTGACGCTTGGTGTCCTTGGTTGAATGAGATTCATGTCAGCCGATTAATTGGATTTATTAATTTATGCATTTACTTTTTAATATAAATTATGTTATAGTTAATCCACTACCTATATATCTCTGTGTGAATGTAAATTGTGTCTATTTTTGGACCAGTTTGATTCCCTGAGTGTGAAGTTCATGACTCATGCAACATTAACATAGTGACCACTGAAGTAGAAACCAGAGGCAACATTAAGAATGTTTATAGAATTGGCATGTTGCTAACTGGGGAGTGTAAGCTTGTTGGAGATGTTAGCATTGCAGCTCAAGCGCAGAACTAAAGAAACCAAGTTTGGACACGCCGCTGTATTAAAAGATTAATTGCAGTTCGGGTAAATGGAGAAAAAATGTCAGTAAATTTGTTTTTTCACTATTGCTTTAAATGACAAGGTGGCCAGTTAGAGAGCAGGGATGAGAGGATGTCTGAGAGAGAGCAGGTTTGTGGTGCCTGGCTATGTTTTAGGATGGTAACTTGTCTAATTTAGAGTGCATTAGACCAACATCTTTAAATTGGGTTAATTCATTACTGTTGAAAGATAAATAAGTCTGCTGAAATACTGACACCCAGTAATAAATCCCATGAAATACACACTTTCTTTACCCAGAATGCAGTGCACGGGTGATCAGTTGAGTTGGAGGTGTTGGTGTGTTAGAGCCAGGTGTGACAGCTCTACACACACACACACGCGCACACACACACACACTATCTATTTATGCTAAAGATCAATTAGTAATGTTACCAGGCAGTGACTTGTTCTGAATTGAAGATGAGTCATAGAGAACACAGTGAGACTCACATTGTCTGACTCTGGCATTATAGAGGATGTTATCAGACCCCTAGGCTTCTGCAGGCTCTATGAAGCACATGTGGACATGTGTAGTCCAGCCATGTAATCGCACTGTCCCCTTCACCTAGAGGCATGTCTGCTCCATGCTGTTAAACCCATTCCTGTGATGTGCCTTTCAGACTTGCTGAAGCACATTTAATCCTGCTGTTTGAATCCCTCTTAAAGAGAAATAAATATTTTTTTTTAAATTAAAAACCCACTTTCTGATTACCACTCAAGATGGGATTTAAACCCACTAAATAGATCAATAACAGTATTTAAAGACAATTGTTTTGGTATTTAACAGCTTCAAATCCAAGACCAAAAATAGAGTTTCTTCTAAAGCCTGAAGGAGTTTTAATCATCCTCTGGAATGATGGGATGACAGTCTCATCTCATACAACTCATACAGATTAATTTTATTTTTATGGCTTTATGGTGAAGACAGGATACACAGAGAAGTAGTGGTGGGTAAACCCTAAACTTTCATTTGTACTCAAACATGTGACTGAAAAGATGGTGGATCAAACACACAAACCAAGTATACCTATTTATATTATTATTTCTTGTGAACTGTATACGGTAACTGTGTGTGTGTGTGTGTGTGTGTGTGTGTGTGTGTGTGTGTGTGTGTGTGTGTGTGTGTATATATATATATATATATATATATATATATATATACATATATATATATACACACACATACATATACACACACATATATATACACATACATATACACACACACACACACACACACATATATATATATATATATATATATGTGTGTGTGTGTGTGTTTATGTGTGTGTGTGTGTGTGATGTGACCTTTTTATTCATTTTACAGCCATGTTAGTTTATTAAACATTTGCATACATTTCCAGCTCTGTGTCTAGTAATATGTGTCTAGTAATACTCTTTTTGCTCCAGTGTAAAGCTTAGAATATTTGTATGGTTTTGGTATAAGGTTGTATGTCATTACATAATTTCTGGCCATTCTTCACAAATCTTTCAGCTGTGAACTGTGTACTGCTTTAAGATGCAACTTATTGTGTATGGTTTTTTTAGTACAATTTTTCATTTTTAGTACAGTTTGTGATTTTCAGTGTTTTATTTAATGTTATTGTATTAAGTGCATGTGAGCAAAGACTAAAAAGGAAAGTAAATGGTAATTCATATTTAAGAAGGGATGTAAATGCTGTGTACGTGTGTGTCTGAGGATAAATGACCAAGTAGAGAGTCTCTGTATCCCTGTTTGAGTGTGTGCGTGTCTTACTGTGAATGCTTGGGTCCTGTTCTTATGGGTAGTTATCTGAATGACAGTTATTCTCCAGGTTTTAGTAAGTTTGTACTTAAAAAATGTTCCCAAAAGAAAATTCTAGGTATTGGGTCTTTCTCCAGCAAACCCAACTAACCACATATACGTGTGTGCACACACACACAAAATCTCAATCCCCATAGTACTAATAACTGTATATTTTATATGTTTGATAGGCCCTGCTTGACTAAAGATATAATTACTGAGCTGTGTGTGTGTGTGTGTGAGTGTGTGTGGCTGTGAGTAAGAAATGGGGTGAAAAAAGATGATGTAGCACATCTTAAAATGGGATGAACTTGTCTGTTAATCCAATATATCTGCGTCGTGAGTGTGTTTGAGGGTGCTGCAGTATTGCAGTGGTAGGAGTTTCTGGAAAGCTGTAATTTATTTTTGTGGTCAGCAGTGTGATGAGTGGGGGAGGACTGGCTGCTGACCTCTGACCTCACTGATAAGAGGGGAGAGAGGGGGAGGCAGAGAGGGGTAGAGGAGCTTTAGAGAGAGATGGCATGTGTAGAGGGTGGGCGAGAATGCAGAGCATGGAGGGAGGGAGACACGCTGGTATAACCTGTGTTGGATTGAGCTAAATGCATGAAACACATGAGAGACTACAACTGGAAAATAACAAAAAAAAAAGTCCAGAAATTGGCTCATTTCAGGTCTTGGTAGTTCTTTCATTTCCTGGTAACACAGCTGCACTTTAAAGTGCTGTAGTTGCTTTTCAGAGTCGGGTTACATGCAATGCCAACTTAATCCATTCAGCACATATGAGTAAAACAGAACTTACTCTGCTGTCTGTCTCCCTCTCTCTCGGTCTTTGTGTCTCTTGGTCTGCTGTCTGTCATCACTCTCTCCATCTCTTCTGCCTGTCTCTCTCTCTCTCTGTCCTCTTCATTTCTACTGTCTGTCTATCATCACTCTCTCTCCCTCTTTGTTGTTTAAATTTGTGCTTAGATCATCTTTTCATAAACCAGCCTTTTACATTGGAATGTCTGTGGAGAATTAGTGAAACACTAAATATTAATCCTACATGGTGGTTGAATGACTCCTATAATAGTGCTAATCTTTAGAAAGCTGTCAATATGGAGACAAGCAGATGGCACCCAGCACCCAGGGCTCGGTACTACCAGTAACTTCAGGATACAGTATCCATCACCATACAATATATGATGCAATGCCTAACTGTTATACAAACAGTTTTGTTAAGGTAAATGGTAGTAAAATTACTACTGTTGTTTATTAACCATAATACATTAATAAATAATAACAAATAAAGAAGAATAGCGCAATCAATGGGAAAAGTAAATTAAATCTACCAGTTATGAGTTAAATGTTTTCCACCCACGTTTACCCAAATGCCAGCATTCAGTTTTGAAGGGGCAGACTGTGGCTGCTTTGCCATGGTTTTTACTAGGTGAATGTGTTTGATTTTTCCTAAAGCCACTGGTCATTTTTAAATTTTTTTCTTTTGGAGGTGCCACCTGCTGGATGTTTTAAATACCGCACTAAAACCTGAACGAATCAGTTTCACACTGGGTAAAGAATATAATTGTTCATAATTATCAGAACAGCCATGAATGCTAATTCATGTACTGGTATATGCGATATATTAAACACCGCCCTCGGTGTTGGGGTATACATGCCAGTATACCTCACAGATTGCCCCCATGTTCAGAGTGTCATGTCATGTAGTTGAGCTGGGTCTGTTGGCTTCCCTCGGTATTGTGGTATACATGCCAGTATACCTCACAGATTGCCCCCATGTTCAGAGTGTCATGTCATGTAGTTGAGCTGGGTCTGTTGGCTTCCCTCGGTATTGTGGTATACATGCCAGTATACCTCACAGATTGCCCCCATGTTCAGAGTGTCATGTCATGTAGTTGAGCTGGGTCTGTTGGCTTCCCTCGGTATTGTGGTATACATGTCAGTATACCTCACAGATTGCCCCCGTGTTCAGAGTGTCATGTCATGTAGTTGAGCTGGGTCTGTTGGCCTCCCTCGGTATTGTGCAGCTGCTGCTTTTCTGTGGTTGCTTTCATCATCACTGCCACAGTTGTTCCATTGTTGCTTTATTACATTGGTACTTTCAGCTGTTGCATTGTTGCTTTGCTACATTGGTTCTTTATGTTGGCACTTCGAGCTGTGGCAGGTAATGCGGCTATGCTCTAATATCTCAGCATGTATCCAACCCCCAGCAGAAAAAAATCCCTCTATAATCAACTCATACTGTCAGGGTTTCTCCCCTCATGTTTGTATGTGTTTGTATTTGTGGGTGGGTGAAAGAGAAGGATCACCCTGACAGCAGGGAAAATGGCATTTGAATCAGAACAGAGAGACCGACAGATGTAACCAGTGCCACAGAGGCAGTGCCAGTTGGAAAGTGTGCGCATGTGTGTGTATGTGTGTTGGCTCTCAGAACCGCGTGTTGCTCGTCTTTGAGCTGCTACTACTTAGCTATTGTTAAAGGCCTTTTATAATAAGCTTCACTGGCTTCCGTAACTTATACGCTTTTCCTGCACCCTGTGTAACAAACATGCAAAGAAAGGAGAGAGGGTGAGTGCGTGGGTTAAACCAACCTGCCGTCAGTCCAGCCACATTACCAGTGAGTTGCAGGGTTAAACTAGGGTTAGGCTCAGCTTTAGGCTTACAGACAGAATTAGAAACCTTTTTATTCTCTGCTGGTTTGTGTCATATAAAACATGATTGTTTCTTTTTATTATTGATTTTATAAACAAATCATTTGTTGATCCAAATGTTTTATTTGGCTTGTATGTCAGTAGCTTGAGTTTGGTAACGTGTGTGTGTGTGTGTATGCGCACATGTGCGCTTGTGGGAGGGAGAGGGATGTTTTTTTCCTTTCTGGCACTTTGTCTAATTAATGTACTAATGAGACGAAAGTAGGAGGTCAGGCCCCTGCTCTTGCCGTGTGTGTGTGTGTGTGTGTGTGTGTGTGTGTGTGTGTGTGTGTGTGTGTGTGTGTGTGTGTGTGTATGCACCTCCTCTCCCACAGCTGACCCCCCATATTGGCACCAGCTGTGGATCAATACTTGGACAGCTGGGATGCCCTTCCCTAAAGAGTCACAGAAACACACACACTCCTAAAAAGCCAAATTAACACACACACTCCCCTAAAGAGTCTCTCTCTCTCACACACACACACATTCTCCCATAAAGTGCCAAACACGTGCACAAACACACTACCTTAAAGAGCCAAACAGGCACACATGCACACATACACTGAAGTATGTGGTGGATGAGCTGCCCCCTGTCTCTACCACTCTGTGCTGTTGGCCTGTATCTAAATACTAACAGAATTCCCTGAGTGTCGCCAAAGGCCATTTAGTGCCTGTGCCTAATTCACTCTCACACAGCACAACTAAACAAACCTCTCACCTGCTGGACACGGGAATGTCTGATTAATAAACAAACAAACCTCTCACCTGCTGGACACAGGAAGGTCTTGTTAATAAGCAAATAAACCTCTCGCCTGCTGGACACAGGAAGGTCTTGTTAATAATAAACAAATAAACCTCTCGCCTGCTGGACACGGGAAGGTCTGGTTAACGAAACTGTGACATGGTTCAACAGCCCCTCAGTTCTGAGTATCGTGTAGAAGCCTTTAGGGCAGTGTTCTCAGAAGCCAATCCTGAAGGGCAACTGTCACTGCACAGTTTATTTTCATTGTACTGTACTACATAGTTCTGATTGTTTTGTTAGAGCAGGATGAAAATTAAACCCAGTCCAGTGCTGTTAGAGCAGGATAACACTGAACCCAGACCAGTGCTGTTAGAGCAGGATAACACTGAACCCAGACCAGTGCTGTTGGAGCAGGACGAACACTGAACCCAGACCAGTGCTGCTGGAGCAGGACGAACACTGAACCCAGACCAGTGCTGTTGGAGCAGGACGAACACTGAACCCAGACCAGTGCTGTTGGAGCAGGACGAACACTGAACCCAGACCAGTGCTGTGAGAGCAGGACGAACACTGAACCCAGACCAGTGCTGTGAGAGCAGGACGGACACTGAACCCAGACCAGTGCTGTGAGAGCAGGACGGACACTGAACCCAGACCAGTGCTGTTGGAGCAGGACGGACACTGAACCCAGACCAGTGCTGTGAGAGCAGGACGAACACTGAACCCAGACCAGTGCTGTGAGAGCAGGACGGACACTGAACCCAGACCAGTGCTGTTAGTGCAAGACACGCACTGAATCCTGTGCTGTTGCCCTTTGTCCTGTACTTGTTTCTTTCTTGGCTTGGTGGAGCTGTGATCCATTTTTGTTCTCCATGCAGTAATTTCTATGGTGGCATCTCTTCCATAGTTCTCCTGTTCAGCGCTCTGCTCGTTAGGTGGGTCGTAAGCCTGCGTGGCAGAGTGCAGTCTTCCCTACTACACACGCACACCAGGTCTCTTTGGATTGGCCCTTTAGACACGACATTCAGCTTCTCTCATGTTAGGTTGAAGCAGCACTGCTCGGCAGCCAGGGGGCAGCATTCAGCTGACCTGGCAGGCCTCATCTCCCCTTGCAGTGAAGTATTTAGTCATTCAGAAGGCACAATGCGAGCGCATTGATAGTCATATCCCTGTGATAAATTAAAAGTGCCTCATTGTCCCTTTTCATTTTACACATTGTCACAGCCCTGGCCTCTAATCTCTTCTCCTGACTGACACTGGCAGCCAGGGAAAGGAGCACATTTCATTGTTTGTGCTAGTCAAATCTGTTAAAGCTAATTCTTCTGCACGTATTTGCATATTCTTAAGTATTTCTTCAGAGAGGGCCCTAAATCCTTCTTAAGTGTTTGATGCATTTTGGAAATTCATTCATAACGTATCTACATGCGCTATTAGCTTGGTATAATGCCACTCCGTAATCTGCTCGATAAGGAGGTGGGGAGGGGTTTGGGTGCCGTTTGCTTCGGGATGACATGCTATATTTCCCACCGATTCGACGGGGGCTCAAATGTCAACACAAATGTCAAGAGCCGTCGTGCCGGCGAACGGGGTTTGAATCTCAGACGCAGAAGGAGCCACGTCTTCTCCCCTCCCCCCCAACTTTTATCGTTTTCATTTATTGGAGAGGTCCGGTGAGCCTCTTATCCTGCGCCGGATGGGGATTGGATGTCTGGGTAATTTGTCTGCCCCGTCGATGGATGGGTCAGGTGGAGCAAATATGCCCAGGCATTGCCCCCTACCTGGGTCATTGGACACTCCCAGAGACATCATACCCCACAGCATTAACAGAGGCAGGGCGAGAAGAGAAGAGCACACAGGCCTACCTCCACACTCCAGTCCAGATCCTCTAACCGATGCCACTTTTCACTCTGTTAATTTAATCACAGTGTGAGCTGCACCACGGACCTTTGGGACAGTGAATGCTAGAGTGAGAGGAGTGTGCCCTGTGTAGTTAGGGCAGTTCCCTTTACTCCCAGCCTGGCACGGTCACTAGACTGGTTAGTGTTCAGCCTGGTGTAACACTCCTGGACTGGTTAGTGTCCAGCCTGCTGTACCACAGAGAGTGGCTTCCTTTGGACAGCAGCCATTCTCCATCACTCAGCCCTGCAGTGCCGCGCTCCTGCAGGTCAGAGGAAGGAATGATGTGCTAATGCTCCTGTGTAGGTTAATGTAGAGACTATAAGAGAAGGTTTTTTCTTTTTAAATCTGTTTGTCCTATCACAGCAACAGGCCAATAGGAAAAAGAGAAGGTACAGGAACAGACACGCTTGGTGCTATTACACATGAATGTATGCGGGGGGGAGGGGGTGTTGCAGAGAGAAATGGGGAGGGCCCCCAATATCCATGAAAAACACACACACACACACATACACACACACACACACACACACACACACACACACACACACACCCTGTCCCGTTGGTGTGTACTGGCGGTTATATGTATGGGGTTGTATTGAGACGATGGTGGTGTGAGCTGCAGTCTTGCTGTGTGAGCCCTCCATGGTGCTGACCTACCCGCAGACACTGCCCACAGTAAAGCCTTCCCGCACTTGCCTGCTTGTTGCTTAACGCACCAACGACAGGAGTCTGCCTCACAGAGTGCAGTGGGCGGGGGTAGGACAGGGAGCGACCCCTGTTCAGATGCAGGTGTAGCGCACTGGGAGGGTTTTGTTTGAATGCAGGTGTAGCGCAGTGGGCAGGTACTGTTCAGGTGCAGGTGTAGTACCGTGGGACTTATTGGGTTGATGATGAGTAAGAGCATCTAGAAATGCAAAAATTACTAGTGCCATCGCTGACCACTGTGGAAGCCCACAAAAAAATGGTGGTTTGGAGAAGTAAAGCAGCTAACCCCCCCCCCCCCTCCCGTTTAAGGTACAGGTCAGGAGGAGTCTGTGGGTTTTTGGTAAGATTGGAGAGGTTGGCATGAGATGCCTGTGTGAACAGCCAGCCACGGCTCAGTGCCGACCCAGTGACAGGTGGTCCACGCCTTCTCCCGTCCCCTTGTTCTGGTTTCAGAGGAGCTGGCAGGGGAGCAGCAGCTTTCAGCACTGAGGAAGCCCCTCTGATCACATGCCGTTTCAGCCACCATGCGATCGGTCTCATGGTGTCTTGCTAGAAAGGCAGCTAGAGAGAGCGCGAGCACACGTGAGGGAGAGCGCATGACAGAGAGAGAGAGAGAGAGAGAGAGAGAAGAGCGTGAGAATGGCATTTGCCCTATATCAGCACAGCAAGCGTCTGAGCAAATCCGTGGTACAATGTCAGCAAGCTGAGAAAATGGCCCAAGGACAGAAAAAGACTAAATGTGGGGGGTGTTTGGTTGAGACCAAATGTATGGTGGGGGGGGGGATTATTTGGTTGAATCTACAGGGGGCGAGGGATGGGGGGTGTATTTGGTTGAGAATAAATGTACACCCTATC
>NC_137506.1:3370000-3415000 GCF_041902795.1 Electrophorus electricus | reverse complement strand
TAATTTCATTAAATGGTGCATATAAGACAGATTCTACATTTGAACTCTTGTTACTGCAAAACTATCTGGTATTGTTTGTTACTGTCTACCTGCTACTGTGACTTCCTTACTATGTGACTTGCTGTGTGTTACTGTATGGCTGCTGCTCACTGTTTGTCACCGTGTCACATACTGTATGAGTGTTACTAGGGGCCGACCACTAATTCCACCGATAAGCAGAGCCAGCATTCTTAAACTTTTTCCGTTGTCTATTAAAGCATTTTTTAAGCAGTTTTTTTTTAAATGTATGCGCATATCTAATGCAGCTGGTTTCTGTCCCACGCACAGTGCTATTTGACGGCTAGAAATGCAGACCACCTGTTGTTCACGTTTGTTCACGCACACACACCTTGAGATGATAACTGTCATATACGTTTTTGTTCCGATACACAATTACACTCTAGCCAAACAAACCTGGCCCATGCGTGCAGTATGAACCCTGCCTGAAACATCACGTTTCTTTACGAGTGTGAGGTTTCTGCACATGGGAGTGAACACGGTGTATAGACACATACTAATACTTCAGTGTTTGGAATATGTGTGCCTGAAGCCCATTTTACACCAGAATTGCAGTGGTGAGCACTTTATACTCCACAAGTTGGTGTTACTTAATTGGGAATACAGAGGAGAATACTAGAGATTTATTTCTCATTTTACTGGATTTTTCGTTTTACCAAATGTATGCAGATTTATGTATTGAGGATCTGTTTATAGAGTTTGGGGATTGTTGTGATTTGCAAAGCCATTGTTGTTATTTTAAGAGAGCTTTTTGTTGTTTAATTTGATCTATTTAAAGGTTAAACTGTTTTAAGAACTTACTCTGTCTAAATCTCAAAGCATTTTTAAAAATACTTAATAAGTGGTCATTTAATGAGAGTTGTGAGTTGCATTCTTGTAATTTGTAATACTACAAATGTTAAATTTATAGTAAATGAATATTTTCCCCAAATATAGAAATATTATCAGTGTCTTTGATTCCTAATAATCAGTATTGGTATCAGCCCTCAAGAAACATATCGGTCGACCTATAATTGTAACTGTATAACCGTGTCTGTATGACTGTTACTTTATGGTTGTTATTGTGCTTGTTTGAACATATTACTGCAGGCCTGGTTGGGTTTGAGATGCATGTTTTTGCTTGTAACGCTAAATTACTGCTTATGACACCTTTTGTTTCTTTGTCCTTTAAGAAACACTGTAGCCGTGTGTGTACGTGAGTGAATGTGTCTGTCTGTCTGTGTGTAGCAAGAGAGAGACTGACTGCGAAGGTGTGTGCGTCTGTGTCAAAAGAGAAAAAGAAACGACGGTGTGCGAGAATTTTGATGTACGTTTATGGTTGATGACTATTACCATTTCTGAGGGGTGTGTGTGTGTGCGCGCGTGCACGCGTCTTTGTGTGAGAGATGCCTTGTTTGGTATAATCCCCCCCCTCTGTCCTCATGTATCCTTGACATTAATCCTCCATATTCCATGGTGTGTGTGCGCGCGTATGTGTGTGTGTGTGTGTGTGTGTGTGTGAGAAAGAGAGATGCCTATAGAAATGGTTGATTTGTTTATTCATGGTATCTCCACTGTGAGGGGTCTTTCTCAGTCTCCCTCCATAGCGATGCTGCCCACCTTCCTCTGTGCAAACAGGGTTAATTTAATTCATGTTAAATGTAATCATTTATATATTATACATCAATTTATTATAGTTGCACATCTTTCCGTATCTGAGACTACATCTGTAGCCTGATGCGGGAAGTGTTGTTGGTGTGGATGTGGGGTTGGATTTGTGGGAGGGTGTGTTACACACATATGCTACATATCTGTGTGTGTGTATGTGTATGTTCTGCACGTATGCTGAGATTGTGTGTTGTGCATATATGATATGTGTATGTGTGTTTGTGCCTTTATTGATCTGCTTTGTTGTATGGCCTGACTGCTCTGTTTGCAGAGATAGTCAGGCAGTTAAATGCCCTCAGCAGTGTAGATGGAGATCCAGATGACTGCGCAGATCACACGCTCACAACAGCCTGTACCTCTGCAGGTCTCCAGCTTTTAACTAACCCTTTCACTCATTCACTGTTCTCACACGCTGTCTCGCTCGCGCGCTCTCTCTAGCGCTCCTCTTCCCCCATGTGTGTTGTAAGTGTAAGTGTGTGTATGTGTACGTTCCATCCACCTATATCATTATGACGTGTAGCGTGACTCAAATACATGTAAAGTGATTTTGTCTGTATTGCCTTTCATTTCACAAATCATATTTTGCCCTGCTGTTTTATTTTCAGTCTCCTTTCCTGCAGTTTTGTAGTGAACCAGGTCTCCACAACTCCATATACTGCAACACCAGGACACCCCCCCCCCCCCCCCCCCCCCAGGCACTGGGTCTGCCCAGCTCGGTCAAATTCACTCTCCTTTCAGTCTGGCCTATTCCATATCTGCACAGGGTTGACATAAAGGAGAGGAATGGGGATTGAACCTGCAAAGCTTTTGGTGCCGTTCAGGGCCAAAGGGAATCCACAATGACTCCTATTGTCTTCCTGCTGAAATCTGTGGATGTTCACACAGAACGGTTCACTCCAAAATGCCTTTATATTTTTTTAACATTTTTTTGTTGCTATGGCTACATATTGCTTCATTGCTATGCACATTTTTAATGCATTTTGTTGTTTTAACTTTTTTTTTCAATTTTTGTTTTAAATATATGTTTGGTGTGTATTGCAGAAAAGTATCATATCATTACATGTTTTTTCCTTATTACATGTAGAAACATAGTAACTTTGGAGTTTGTGTGTGTGTGTGTGTGTGTGTGTGTGTGTCTGTGTGTCTGTGTGTGTGTGTCTGTGTGTGTGTGTGTGTGTGTGTGTGTGTGTGTGTGTGTGTGTGTGTGTATGCACATGTGGTTCCCCTTCCCTCCTCTCTCGTGTTCTATGATCGGGTTCTGGTTCCGTTTGGCTGGCTCAGAGTTCATCCATAAGCTGAACCTGTTGGAAGAGGCGGACCCAGGTCACATCACCTCCAGCTCTAACCCATTTGAGGAGCCCGATGACCCCGTGGACCTCAACCCCTTCGGTGACCCTGATGAGGAAGGTAAATTCTCACCTTTGACCTCCCACTCCCCTGTGTCTCAGAAACAGTGGAGGCTGTTTGACCTCATGAGGATGTAATGACTGAATTTACCTACATGACAAGTCCTGGTGTAGACTTACATGGTCTATACATAACAGGAGTGCTTGGAGTCTTGAGCTGTGGAGGTTTTTTACTATGTTTTCTGACTGTGTGCGGAGCGTGGGGGGGGGTGACTGTGTGTGTGTGTGTGTGCGCGCATCACTATTTGTGTAATTATAAATGTGCAATTATATATTAGTCAGAATCTGAATGCATTAAGTCATTATGCCTTTCAGAGTCACAGATTTGTGGGGGTGTAGGTACAGTTGCATTCAAGCTTATTCAAACCTCTCAAAATGCAAAGCAGTCTGGTTACATAAAGAAAATATATCCAGGCTTCAGTAAATACTCAAAGAAAGTTTCTTGCTATAAGTTCAAGCAATTTTAAGAATGTGAAGCTGAGTTTACTACTAATTCTTCAAACAAAAAAAATCATTCTACAAACCCCAAAGTCAAGTATCTGACATCTGTAGGGCCCTTTCAACATTCAACATGCAGATGTGCCAAGCTCATGAACATTCTTTGGTTTCCTTGCCAACACAGCTTTCTTTAAATCCCACCAAAGATTTTGAATGGGATTTAAGTCTGAGCGACTGAGATGGCCACTCAAGGACATTCCAGGACTGATCCCTGAACCCTGCTTTGGTCCCCTTGGATGTATGCTTGGAATCACTGCTACTTCAAAGTATCCAGTCACATGGTCAAGACTGCCAGGTCCTGCAGCAAAACATTCCAAGCAGGACAGATGCACGTCTGTGATTGACTGTGGGTATGAGGTTCTTGCCTTTCTTTGACAAGACCACAGCTGACCCATGGGTCCAAACAATTCCAATTTAGTGTCAAAACGCCATAAACCTGTCAGCACTCCACAGGCCTGTGAAAATTCCTCCCTGCATTTTCAAATCTACTTTTTTCTGCTTGGTGTAGTGTTGGGGAGATAGGATGCGAGGGCATGTGGTCCATGCGTGTGAAGTGTTCATCTAGTGTTCACCAATACTTCTGCTCCTGTCCTCAGCAGGTCATCCTGCAGGCTTTTGGGAGAGAGATTTTTCCTTTTTTTTCCCCCTCTTCAAATCTGTGAATGATGGTGAAATTTAGCGTTTTCATCCGTGACCAGAAAGGTTTGCTACCATCTGTGTAGGACCTTACTTCTCTTGTTGCAACCTGGTGTAATAAAATCACTTCTCCTCTTAGCTTTCGGGAGAGCTCCCTTTTCTTTATGATGTTTTCTGTTGAGATTGAACTTATTTAGGGGTAGAATTTATGTATCCCATCACAGCTGAAGGTAATTGTTATCGTGGAGTTCCCCATAAATTAGACTGTGTTTTAGCACAAATTAGAAGTCTTTTCATCATTGTTGAATAATTATGATCTGGCTGTATTAAGAATATATCATTTTACTCAAAACATTTATGACAACATACATTTTTACTGCCGCTTTGAATAGCTCACCTTGAATAGGAAACTGATATGCAGGTCATTTAAAAATAGTGTGCCTTCAGAAAAACTTGGATTTCAGTCTTTCAGTCCTGTGGGAGATGAAATAATTTTGAGTGCAACTGTGGTATAAAAGCACGTGTGCCTGTGCGTGTACACATGCACGCACGCACACACACACACACACATATGTATATATATATATATATAGAGAGAGAGAGAGAGTGTATTGTATTAGTGAGAAGCTGAATTCTGTCTGAGGACGACTCTAACCTTGTGGGTTCTGTGTGCAGAAGCGGCCGCTCAGCCCCTTCTACAGTCAACTTTAAAGGATGATGAGTCTTCAAAAGCATTCAACCCGTTCGATGAGATCGATCCTGACCAGAACACGGACCTGGACCTGCCTGAGTACAAAAACCCGTTTGACGAGCCGGAGCCAGAGCCTGAGGCCCAGACAGAAAGGTCGCCCCCTAGAGATAGCATGAAGAAGACTGTACGACCAGTGGACATGAGCAAATACCTGTACGCAGACAGCAGCAAGACTGAGGAGGAGCTGGATGAGTGAGTCCCAGGAATATGGAGGAGTCTGTGAGAGACTGTGTGTGAGTTAGTGAGGCATGAGATTAAAGCTGTTGAAACACCCGGCACCTATGTGACACAGCCGTTGAGAGCCGTTTGATGCGGATTATTGGGCTAATTTGCCACGTTCGTTAATGCTGGCTCGTACCCGAGGTTAACTAACGCTAGGTTACATCGGTTAGTTAATGCCACTCGCAGATGTTGAGTACCAAATCATAAACACCATATGAAGCCATTGATGCTTAGATTGGGGGGAAAGGTAGAATTATTAGGGATTTCAGCATTTTATTCAGTATTATTGGAAAATGAGTGTGTACGACTATAGGTTAAGTGACTCTGCTGGCTTTGGCTTTAACTAGGTTAGTTAGGTTAGCAAGCAAGCTAACAAAACTGCCAAACAGTAACCGCGGTAAACGGTGACTCTAGTAATATGAACTAATGACATCTAGTTTGTATCTAAAAACGTTAGGCTCATTGTGTTCTCAATACAGTTTTACGCATTTCGCTAATAGAATATGTTGCTAAATACACAGAGTGCAGTGTATATAGTATTCAACCAATAAAACGCTTTTAAAACCTTTCACGAGTTATAAAAAAAAATTGTCTTCCAAAAATGCCTTTAAAAATGATCATTTTAAAAACCTAAAATTTTGACTAAGTACCAAGTTCCCCCCCACCCCCTTTTCACTTTCCCTTATTCTGCCTCTTTAAAATCGCTGTAACTCAGACAGTCTGTCATTAAAATCCATTCTGGCCAGAGTGTGTGCAGGGTTGTTGCGGCTATTGAGGTGGTTAATTCTCCGGACCTCCTGTCTTCCCACCACTGTGTTTTGACTGGGCTTTTCACACTTGTTTCACACACATTCAATAAGACATAGCGGTGTATGTTCTCTTTCCACTTCTCCCCTACGCGCACGCACGCGCGTCTTTGCGTGTGTTCTGAGTGATGGGTCGTTACACAGCGGTGGGTATTGATGCCAGTGGAACATGCTTGTCTGCCTGTCAGTGAACGTATTGCTTGGGTCAGAGGTCAGAGTTCACAAGGTGTGACCTCTGCAGCATCTGATTCCTCTGGAGCTCAGCAGAGCGTTTTATTGCATCGTGCTTGCACCCTGATGTGCCTTTACCTTAAACTGAAAGCCTTAAAACTCCCACACACACTGAAACACACACTCATTCTATGGTGAGACATAGAGTGGATTTCCTATTGTCTGAAGTGATGTGTCACTAATTAAGACAGCTGTGAGAGAGGAGTTATGTTTATTGAGCTTTTTAACATTTCGCCAATTGCAGATGAAAATGGATTAATTCCACCTGTCAGTTCTGCTTTTTATGGTCATTTGTTTTGTCATAGATAATAGTATATTCGTTCACAATTCTGTCTGTGTGCATGTGTGAATGAGTTGTGCTCAAACTGAGATATTTATATGCATTTTACAATTACAGAATCAGGCAGTGTGACTTGCACATATTTGATAATCATGACTGTGCTTCTTCTGGTGATAATAACTTTGCCCCCAGAGAAACTTCTTTATTCTTACGTTATGTTTCACTGATTGTTGCATCTCTGCTTCTCTCCTCTCTAAGGTCGAACCCATTCTACGAGCCCAAGCCTGGCAGTCCAGCCCTCTCCACATCCAGGAATCCCAAACGCCGTGCACCTCTTCCCCCTGCTACCACCTCAGTTACCCCAGCCAGCCTCATAGCCCCCAGCACCCAAAGACCAGCTGTCGCCGAGAAAGCGCCGGCCGGTCCCACGCCTGCACCCGCTCTGGCAGTGAGAGAGCTGGCCTCTTCCTCACCTAAGGTAAGGGCCCTGACATCAAACCCTTTCAGCGTTCTTAAATAAAAATGATATTTGTTGAGTCTTTCATTGAGGAGGGGGAAAAAAAAATCTGTCTAAATCCTACGAAACACCACTATCCTTTAGTAATAGATGTGCCTAACTCCACTGGCTAGCTGAGTTCTTAGCTCTCCCCCACCTGTACTGGACGGGTTGAGCCTCGTTTCCTCCACCTCAGGGTATGTGAGAGGCAAAATCAGGTCAGAGCAGCCCTGCATCGGCAGGCAGGGGAAATGCCCATGTTCCTAAACGTGTGCTGGACCTTCAGACAGAGTGCATCCTGACTTGCACACGGGATCTAGCGTCACTCAACGCGTCTCCTCTTTCTTCCTGCACTATTTCTCCATTTTGTGCCATTTTTAAGTCTGTGTGGATTTCTCCGTCTCTCATCCATCTTTCTCCACCGTTCTTTTTTCATCGCTTCCCTTCTAAGATCTCTCTCATTGCTCTTCTCGTCTCTCCTCCTCTCTCCTCTTTTCATCTTCTCCTCCCCTCTACTCTCTTTCTCTCCTCTCCCGTAGATTTAGAAATAAAAAGAATAATTCATTATAAAATGCTCACACAAAGGAATTTTGTAAGTGTACACGCGGGCGCTCGCACTCCGTTGGTGACTCCTCTCCCTGTTGTGTGGATTATGGGTGTGTTTGTGCGTATTCTCAGGCTCTAAGGCCATTTCTCTGTATTTGTGTAAAGTGTGAATGACCTTAGCATGACTTAAGTCAAACAGGATTAACACACATTCGGAGCAGTGCAGTGTACACACACCCGCACGCGTGCGCATTCTGTAAGACTGACTGTGTATGAAAGGATGATATTGCAGAGCCTAAAAACACTGCATGTCTGTCGGTTGTGTGGCAGCAGCTGGAAGGAATTTCACGAATACTCGCACAAAGACGCGCACGCACAGAAGTACAAGTACATAAGCATACGCCTGCAGGCATGCATACGTGTGAGCACACGCTCCCAGAGACCTTCCACGTAAATTAAGAACGATATCAATTTCCAAACTAATGAAAAGGAACCGTTGAAGGTGCAGCACAGGTTGGAGTGACCCAGAGAATACTTTTCTTTCCTGTACGGTGCCATGTTGACCTGGTTCTGGTCCTGTCTACAACTCACACCTGTTACAGATTAACAGTCAGGCTCTTGTACTTATCCTGATTTCACACGCATGCAAACCAGATTGACCTCTCAGATTGGGTTCTGCGTTGTACTTTTGTAAGGACTGTGTATGTGTGTGCACTTATGCGGATGCATGCGTGTGCACGCGGATGCATGCGTGTGCACGCGCATGCGCTTCTCGCTTACTTTACCTCAGAGAAAGGGTATACCTCGCCCTCACATAAAATAGCTGTTATTATTTATGTTTTGTTTCTCAGGGTTTTTGCTTGTTTTGTTTGGGGCTGGGGGCGGCGGGTGTTCTGCAGCTCTGAATAACTGTGCTTGATATTCGTTTGCTGGCATCGGTTTGTTTGTGCTCTTGTGCATGTGTAGCTCTGGGAGGGCAGAGGAGCTGTGTATCTGTGCAGGCCAGCTGTGGGGATTAATGTAAATGAACAAAGGAGGGGAAGATGTGCCTTTCTCAGGCACTGAAAGACAGAGAAAGGGAGGTGGAGGGACGCTCTGATTCACCAGAGTGCTGTCTCCTCTGCCTCTGTCTCTCTGACGCGCATGTTCCATCTTCTCTTCCTTCTCTTTGCCGGTGAATCGATTTCACCCCTCCTGCACACTTGCTTTCTCTCTTTCTGTGTCTGTTTGACTGACTGTGCCTGTCTATGTCGCTGTGTCTGTTTTTCTGTCTGTGTCTGTCTCACTCCCCCCGTTCTGATGGGAGGATTTGTGGCTGTTCATGCTTCCTAACTTCCAGTATGTTTTGGGTGTTAATCTAAAGGAAAGGGCTTCATCGTTACAGTGCACGCCGCTAGATCTGCATACGATCTCTCAAAGCCGCCTCCCCCCGCCAAATAAAAATTCTG
Source organism: Electrophorus electricus (assembly GCF_041902795.1). Taxonomy (NCBI): domain Eukaryota; kingdom Metazoa; phylum Chordata; class Actinopteri; order Gymnotiformes; family Gymnotidae; genus Electrophorus; species Electrophorus electricus. Next base: position 3,405,976 of record NC_137506.1, on the reverse strand, counting down.
TCTGAGTGGGGACTAAGAAAAGCTTGAGGATTTGAAGAACTTGTCACAGTTTCACTCTTGCATACACTTTTCTCTCTCTTTCACTCTCTTCCTCCACTCTCTGTTGATCTCGTTCTCTCAGTTGATGGTATAGAACGTGCCACAACCTCGCCGCCTTCCGGCTACTTCTGTATTTAAAAAAAGGAAGTGTTGTTTCTAGAGTCATTAAAACTAATCAGGCCTAAATTAAATTACCTCGTTCAGGACTGGAGAGGACACAGCAAGAGTGTGAGAGGGAGAGAAACAGAGACGTTGAACTCTATGATTACAATTCTTTGTTTCTCTCTTTTCTCTCTCGCACTTTTTTCTCTCATCCTTACTCACTGAATGTAATTGAAATTAAACTGAATTAACATTATTTAATTGAGTTCGCAGAAGGCAGCAGTCTTTGTTAATTAGGGTCTTGTGAAGGCTACTGGTTTTTGACACCCAGAGTGTTTCAGCAGCGAGCGACTTGATACTGTCGTTTTGGGGGGATATAACAGAAGCAATGTGTGTGTGTGTGTGTGGGTGTGCGTGTGTGTGTGTGTGTGTGTGTGTGTGTAAATCCTTCAAATGGTTGAATAAATGATATTGTATATCTGTAAAAATGAGGCTACTTTTCCAGGGAATGTGTGGTAATATTAGAGCTAGCCTACTGTAAACACAGTTGTGGCACAGATTGGGGGTGGGGGGGGGTGTTCACGCTGGTGTGCTGGTGCTCTGGCTGTTGTGCCTTAGAGCTTGGTCTTTGGTCCGTTGGTCGGGGCACGCGTTTGACACTTGTAGGACCCGGGTTTGAGACCCGAGTATGGTTGCTGCCCTCAGCCTTCATTACAGGGGGTTTTCACTCTGCATGTGTGTTTGTTTTTAACCCCAAGGAGGACTTGTGCTCCTGATTTGAAGTAAACAGGAGCACAAATAAAAATATGAGTACAAAGAATTTTTAGAATTATTATTTCCTTTACTACTCCAATCAGTCAGAGAGCATAATGATGATTCATTCACTTATCTAAAAACTATTTACAGTTTACAGTTTACATTTGTGTCCTTCTACATAAGGTTTCTTAAACTGTGTCGTAAACTGTTTTTTTTTTGTTTTGTTTTGTTTTTTTTAAAAATAAGACTCCCATAGCACCTCTCAGAGCCTGCTCAACATTAAGACTGTCATGTTGCCCTTGTTTAGCTAGCTGACATTCTCAGCTAGCAAGGTGTGTTGTACAGGCAAACTAACATTTAGGTGCCAACAACAAACGTGAGCAAAGAAGATGCAGCCTTAAGAGGCTAGCTAGCCTGCCAGGGAGTTTGCAGAGAAACTAAAACCTTTTTAAAAGGATTTAGTTAAAACAAAAGGCAAAACCTCAGTTAGAATAGCATACACATAATGCGCATCACATAAAACATGCTAAGAAAGTTCATACTTTTCTAAAAAGGTGAGCTACACCTGTTTGGTTTGTGATTTTGCACATAAGCTGTTATTTAGCAGGTATTTAGATATGTTACTTGATATGTGCATTGTGGAATGGGCTGAGTAGGCTGATTTTCTCATCGTGCCCTGCCAAAATAGCATCGTCTGATTTTTCCAGTTCCGTGCACTGCTGAACACGTTTGTATTCTGCTTAATGAATACTCTGTAAAAACTGTAGACTACTCAAGTCAAAATCTTTTGTTGCACATGTGCTCATAAATTAAAATCTCATGTGTGTTTTGTTTACACTATAGAACACCAAGTTCACTGTAGTGTGCTAGTTACACGGGGTGTTCACTCTGTTTTGCAATTTCATGGAGGTATTCACGCTGATGTGCCAGTTGGTGAGGGGGGGCTTGTGTTTGTACTCCCTGGGAATTGAGCCCATGACCTTGATATTGCACCTTCTGTATCTGTACCTGTACAGGCTAGCCATAACATCAAATATTTTGTTCGACAATGTTGATGTTGGAAGTGTATTAGACAATCGTAGCAGGCATGGGTACATGGGTAGTGCACCATGTTATCATCTGTAATTTTCTGATAAAACAATTGCCGTTTATTACTACATAATAAGTCATACTAAGTTTCCATACTTTTAAGGGCTACTGGTTACAGATTGTTAGGATAAGTAGCAGAAAATGCAAATCAAACACATCAGTGTTGTTTGGGACTCATGAGGTTATACCGTTTCCTTCAAGATCTGATTCCTCTCTTCATCTTCTCTGTCACAGTCAGATGGCCTGTGGTTGTCCCCCAGCCAGTGGGGGTGGGGATGTGAGCTCGTCCTACCCAACTCTTGGCTCTGTTACGGGGGCCAGACAGAGGCATTCTGTCCCTGGCAGGGCCCATGAGCTCCAGGGCCACAGAGACTCACTGACGGAGAGGCAGTAAGACCCCAAAACCGGCCCATAATCTGTGAAACCCTATCAGAATAATCCTCTAGAGGAGAGCCTGGCCTGCTCAACACCCCCTATACACACTTGAGTCTTCTGTCTTGGACAGCATGCTGATTTTGCAGAGAACCTGAGATGCTTATAAGACTTAGACTGGAGGTCCTGAAGGGTCTCCCTCTCCCCCTCCCCCCTCAAGGAGAGTCTTTTGAGTTCTTATCTCTGGTATCTCTACGTTTGATGAGATTTAAACAAAAAGTTTGAATCGTTTGCTGGGGAGCATTGGGGGAAGCGGGCGTGGGTGTGAGAGTGTCCACGAGGGCCCTTTCACGTGGTCAGAGAGCACTGGGAGTGGACCCAACATCACCTATAAAAGATGTCTGTATGTACATGCATGGATTGGCCTGTTTGTGCACTAGGGTATGTGTGTGTGTGAGTGTGTGTGTGTTTGCGCACTTGAGAATATTTAAAATGTCACTGGTCATATAAAGCTATGAAGTCACTTCGTAGTATTAGCAGAGATTGTGGCTCAGAGGTTAGTTGTTCATTTGTTGGTTGGTATCAGGCCTGGTTGGTGTGTATCAGAACGTGGTAGGTTCATATCGGGCACTGGTTGGTTTGTTGGGTGGAGTTCTTTTCCAGATGCCTTAGGTTGGCTTGTACTAACTAGACCCACCTCCATCTGGCCACCACCGAGAGTCTATTGCAGATCCACTAATGAGGCCTATCACCAATAAAGTTCTGACCCAGTCTTCATCACAGTAAACAAAATTACAAGGTCTTTGTGGGTGTGGCTGTGGATTTGTGTCTGCGTGTGTGTTCTGTAATGGTTGCATTAATACTGCTCTGATTTATCTTCACCTTCAAAGTGTGCGCATGGGCATGTGCACGTGTGTGTGGTGGGGGGTGTTCATGAGTTAAGCACTTGAAAAACGTTCCAATACCCATGTTGTCTGCCACACACGTTACAAAGCACTCAGTAATCTCCCTTTAGTAAGCCCTTAGTCTCATCCACCAGGAATTGCTCTGCGACAGAAGGGCAATGGAGAGAGATGGAGACAAGGAGAGAGGGTGGTTAGAGTGTAAAGCTCATGTTTATGTCAGCAGATAAGTAGTGAAATCTCCTGATCCTGCATGTTTTGGTGTTTGTGTATGTGTGCGCATGTTGGATATGAAGAAAGTGTGTGTGTGTGTGTGTGTGTGTGTGTGTGTGTGTGTGTGTGTGTGTAACTCTAGATTAATCTCCACTGATCCTCTCCTGCAGGTGTGTGGCCCTAAACCACCCCAAACCGGGGCAAACCTCACTCCATGTCTAGCCACCACCCCCACCTAGTAACCAGCCCACTCATCAATAACTGCCCTTTCAGCCAGCAGCGCACACACTCACATTCTTTACACCCCCACGCCCCACGTTTAAACCCTTTTGCTATTTTTTGGACAGATTAACTCCTGCCAAAATGCATTTCATCATCAGATGACAGGCGGAAAGGCGAACTCAGATAAACCTCCGCTTAGAATCAAGGCCCTGTTCAAATCAGCCCTAACTCACACACTGTGTGTGTGAATTCAGTATTCTTCTATTGTGCTGGTCCACCAGGTGTGCCTTCTCCAAGTGTACCATACTGTATGGAATAGATCTCTCTCTGTCTCTCTCTCTCTCTCTCTCTCCCCCCCCCCCTATTAATGTCAACCACCACTTTAAGTAGTCCCTCTCACTGCTGCAGTCTAAAGTGTTTGACATTCACCATTGTTGAGTTTAAGTGCCTTGAGTGGTTTTTCAGTTATCCGTTGTGTTTCGCCTTTCTGAGATGTGACCGTGCTGCACCTGTATACTGAATGCGGGCGTGCAGGTCTGCAGTAGAGTGACAATGAAGGCCTCAGGGTCCCTTACTGGTGGCTGTACATCCTAAAGATGGTTCCTGAATTCATAGTTAAAGATGTTACATTGCTTGGGGAATATGCTGGAAACCTTTTTGTTTCTACTTGTCCGGTCTGTGTGTATGTTTCTGTCTCTTTACTCTTACTCTTAATGTACTTTTACATTGTAACAGGAGGAACACTGATGAATATAACATTGTTAAAAAAAAAAATTGAATTTAAAAAAATAATTTTTTTTGTGTTTATTGAACTCCATGATCTCAAGTATGAGTGGCACTGCTTTGCTGGATCAAGTTAGCCAAATGGATAACAGGAAGTAGATCAACATCATAAACAACAAATGGGCAAGCAAGGTTGCCCTCCGCAAGGCTGCGTTATAGAATTTCTGAGAAGTGGCTGGATTTGCACCTTTTTTTTCTGAAATGTAGCGCATGTGTTGTGATTTTGGATATACTGGGTCTGCCTGGTCTTCCTGGCCACCGTACATCCAGGGTATTTGAACAGATTCGTATTCAATGTATAACACTATAAGGTCCACATATTTGACTTTGTAGGACAAAGCAAAATAAAAGTTTTGTGGCCAATGTTATTAAAAAAAAAAAAAAAAAAAAAGCAATGAAGTAACTCTATTCCCTCTCTGTCTCTCCTTCCCTCGTTCACTTTCACTCTTTCTTAATATTTTTCCTTTTCCTTTCAAGCCTTTTGCACTCTCTCTCTGCCCACGTTCCCCTGCCCCACCCTGTTAGCTTTTGTTAATTATACATAAGTAATCATTTAAATGACTACTTCTTACTTCTAGTTGAGTATATTTTTCAAGTAACAGTACTATAACTTGATTGCAGTTTTGGGAAGTGTTGGGAGGAGTCAGCCTTCCTCATTGTCGTGGCTTTTACCACCTTTATCCCACAACTCTGCAGACTAATTTTAATGGCGTAATGCTTTCTTTCTTAAAGCAATTGATCGGGGCTACAAACTCTTTGGCCATTCAGTTGATGAGGGTGTAGTTTGTTCACCCCTGCCTACACACACAAGCACACGCACGCACACCACACACACACACACACACACACACACATACACACACACACACACAGAGTAAAGGGTGACTTTGTAATTATTTTCATTTTAATTGCTTTTGCTTATCAGCTGTCTGATCTGTTAATGAGTCCACGTCACTACGGACAGTGATCCGACAGTTCATACCTCTACTTAAGATCTCTCCATCCTTTCCTCTTTCTCCCTCTCTCTATCTCTCCCTCCCTCTTATTCTCACTTTTTCTTAATCTTTCTTTCATTTCCTTTCAATCTTCCCACCTGCCTTTTGCACTCTCTAACTCTCTTCTTTGCACACCCCCCCCCCCCAGAGTTTTTCAGAGGGGTCCTGATTCATTAATGAGTGCTGATGATATCAGCACTGATGGCTAATCTCCTAGTTTGTTTGTTGTGGGTTGTTGTTCTAAACAGATCAGGTGTATATTGGTTTAGGAAGGGGTCCTGCTTTGCCTCTCTTCGTCTGCACATGCTCAGTGAGCTGCATGTTGTCTGCAGTGAAGTGCCTACATTGTTGGCACTGGTGCGAAGTTTCTGAAACAGCTGTATCACTTCCCCACATTCCAGTATTCAAGTGTTTTTAAACATGTATGCTGGTTTATTACACCTGCTGTGTACAGGCTGGTTTATGCCCCTGTGTGCCGGTGTGAGTTTAGAGGCTGGTTTATTCCCCTGTGTGCCGGTGTGAGTGTAGAGGCTGGTTTATTACACCTGCTGTGTGCCGGTGTGAGTGTAGAGGCTGGTTTATGCTCCTGTGTGCAGGTGTGAGTGTACAGGCTGGTTTATGCCCCTGTGTGCCGGTGTGAGTGTAGAGGCTGGTTTATGCCCCTGTGTGCAGGTGTGAGTGTAGAGGCTGGTTTATTCCCCTGTGTGCAGGTGTGAGTGTACGGGCTGGTTTATTCCCCTGTGTGCCGGTGTGAGTTTAGAGGCTGGTTTATTCCCCTGTGTGCCGGTGTGAGTTTAGAGGCTGGTTTATTCCCCTGTGTGCAGGTGTGAGTGTAGAGGCTGGTTTATTACACCTGCTGTGTGCCGGTGTGAGTGTAGAGGCTGGTTTATGCCCCTGTGTGCAGGTGTGAGTGTACAGGCTGGTTTATGCCCCTGTGTGCCGGTGTGAGTGTAGAGGCTGGTTTATGCCCCTGTGTGCCGGTGTGAGTGTACAGGCTGGTTTATGCCCCTGTGTGCCGGTGTGAGTGTACAGGCTGGTTTATGCCCCTGTGTGCCGGTGTGAGTGTAGAGGCTGGTTTATTACACCTGCTGTGTGCCGGTGTGAGTGTACAGGCTGGTTTATTACACCTGCTGTGTGCCGGTGTGAGTGTACAGGCTGGTTTATTCCCCTCTGTGCAGGTGTGAGTTTAGAGGCTGGTTTATTCCCCTCTGTGCAGGTGTGAGTGTAGAGACTGGTTTATTCCCCTCTGTGCAGGTGTGAGTGTACGGGCTGGTTTATTCCCCTCTGTGCAGGTATGAGTATAGAGGCTGGTTTATTCTCCTGTGTACGGATGTTAATGTACAGTGTTTGGTCATGGTCCTGTTTTGACTCTCTGGGTTTGTCCAGACACCGGCAGGGTCTATTGCACCTTTACATGTAGGAGGAAATATTTTAGAAATGGAATGTTTTACACCGCTAAATGCTGGAGCGTGTGTGTTGACAATGAGCCTTAAGTGCCGGTATCATACAGTAGTGGAGAAACAGGTAGCAGGTGGGAACTGACCATAACTAATTCCAGGACCAAAACAAAGTGGGTAATGACGAATAAAAGAAAAACAAAACAAATATAGAGTGAGGGTTTTCACCCAGCTCATCGGTCTGTGATCCTTTCTCTGAGGAGTAGGAGCAGAGGCACGGGAATTGTCGGAAGACTGGGAGAAACTGTACAGAGAGGCCTGGGAAGCAGGCTTGCCCATCTGGTCTTGAGTTATTAACCAGTATATTGAACCAGTTTCAGAGCTGTTTATATTATGCTGTACTGTATATTCATGTTGTGAAAATGATGAAACTCAAAGCTGAGCTACATAAGAGATCCATAAGATACATAAATCGTGCCATATCTTTTGTTTCCTGACATAGTTAATTTTTTTAACTGATCGTCTTGGCCAGAACGGTAATCTCCCTACCCTCTCTCTCCCTCTGGACGGTGGTAGACCTCCTCCCCTCCCCTCCCCTCCCCTCTGTTAGCTTGAGTCAGGTTGCTGTGGCGGGTTCGGAGGCTTTGCTGGCATGCAGCTCTGTCTCCGAGAGGCACAGGGAGCTTGTACACCATTACACCACTGGGGTGTATGTTAATGCCCTGCCCTGTATGTTAATGTGCACCTGTCCTCCACATGAATGCTTTTACACTCCTGGCCCTTTTTGTCTCCCTCTTAATGTTCCACTCGAACTCTTATTTCCATAATTGGACTTTTGATTGGAATTGCATGAAAATTGCAAGGGCGGTTTGTGCAATTTCATGGCTAAAGTAACTCGTAACATTAAGAGGGATGGGCGTGTGGGTGCAGATTAGACAAATTAGTCTTTAGATTAAAGGTGCAATTAAATAATTGAGAGCTTGAGTGAAGCAGAACTGTGCAAACAGAAGATGGAGGACTGCTGGTAGAAAACACACACACACAACTGTGCCTTTTGGACAGTGTGGCCAAGCTTTTCACTTTCAGTAAAGAACACACTACTGGAATGAGGTTGTTGGTTGGTTTGTTTATTCCACAAATACAACATTTGTAAGTGAGCTGAAGGTTTTAATATAAAGTAGTTTTTAATATAAATGATCAAATTCTTCTCTGTGGGGTCTGTCCCTGTGTTCCTGGGCCTCTCTGTGTGGCTTGTTACACTAACTCCTGGTCTCTCTCTCCTCACTGTGCAGTCTCTCTCACTAACCCCGGGCCTCTCTCTCCTCTCTGTGCAGTCTCTCCCACTAACCTCTGGCCTCTCTCTCCTCTCTGTGCAGTCTCTCCCACTAACCTCTGGCCTCTCTCTCCTCTCTGTGCAGTCTCTCCCACTAACCTCTGGCCTCTCTCTCCTCTCTGTGCAGTCTCTCCCACTAACCCTTGGCCTCTCTCTCCTCTCTGTGCAGTCTCTCCCACTAACCTCTGGCCTCTCTCTCCTCTCTGTGCAGTCTCTCCCACTAACCCCTGGCCTCTCTCTCCTCTCTGTGCGAGCTGTGCCACTAACCCCTGGCCTCTCTCTCCTCTCTGTGCAGTCTCTCCCACTAACCCCTGGCCTCTCTCTCCTCTCTGTGCGAGCTGTGCCACTAACCCCTGGCCTCTCTCTCCTCTCTGTGCAGTTTAGTATGGGGTAGCTGTGTTCTCAGGGGCATGTTGGGTGGGGAGTGTTTAGTATGGGGTAGCTGTGTTCTCAGAGGCATGTACCATTTTGTACCACTGCGTATAATATACTTGGTTCTAGCAAGTGTAGTTTTGTTTGGTTTGTTTTTTTCTTCATGACACTTCTGTTGTGAGTGCACAGACGCAGTAGAAAGCAGAACCTTTTAGTAGAGCAGAAAAACATACAGGCTTCTTCACTAGTTTGGGTTCCTTAACCACAAAGAAACACTGTGTGAGAAATTCTGTTCTTGTGTGTTTTCCAGCTGTGTGTGTATGTGCGCACGCGTGCCTGTAAAGCATTCTAGCTGCAGGCATCTTAAGTGGATTACAACTTTTCCAGAGCAGGAGACCCTTCGGGTGTAGACATTTCTGCTACTCTTTCAACCTTGCGGGGGCAGAGACAGAGAGACACAACATTAACATTTAGCATAGTGCTAATTTAAATCCGAATGGCATTTTGGATTTGTATTTTATGTGCTTTTTTTTAATATATCTATTTATATTTTTTAACCCACGTTTGCTCCTCACTTATTTTCCACATTTGAAGACACAAAAGATGGGAAGGGAACTTTGTTTGAAATCTTTTTCGGAATGGAGAATAATACAACAGTTTGAATTGTAAAATAATAATATAGTATTCAGTATTCAAATGATTATATATTGAATCCTTTGGCTCTTATTTTTACTATTTATACTGGTGATGACATTTATGATCCTATATATGATGGAGACTGTGACATAACCGAGAGGAAGAACCCCAGCACCCACCCCCCGTGCGTCTGTGTGTGCGTGTGTTTGTGGAACGCCCTGTGCAGCTGCCCTTTAACTCTTTCTTTACATGTCCGTCATTGTGCACAGATTAACTGCTCCCTCCTCTCTCTGCCTGCTGATTTGTGTGTGTGTGTGTGTGTGTTGTTGACACGCATCCTTAATAATGACTTTCTCCTTTCGTCTCATTTTCTATTTGGCCCGTGTTGAAATGCTGCATGTCATTTAGAGCGGCTACTGTGCCCTGGATGATGAATATGGTTAGTATTGTAATAAGCTATATGATGTTTGGAAGGAGACTTGGGGCTGTAATCCCTGCCGCCAGCACAGGAACCCAGCACTGGCAAGTCCTCCCCCCGACACACACACACACACACACACACACACACACACACACACACACACACACACACACACACACACTCCTCTACAGCTCAGGGCGACTCACCATCTCGCTTGATAAGTATGTATGTACGTTTTTTGTTTTTTTTTTTCTTTCGCCACAAGAAATGTCCCTGCATGTTTCTTTTTGCCAGCGTGGCAGGTGTGGAGTCTGTGCTGTCTGCCCACTCTCAGAGCAACCCTAGAGTGGGCAGACAGCACAGACCCAACCGCCCAAGTCACAAAGTCATGCTGTTTTACTTTATTTTGGAACTGTGTGTTACACTGTATATAAACTACAGGCTTTGCTTTTTAGATTTTATTTACTTGCACATTGTTTAGAGATTTGAATGATTTATACAAATGACTAGGTGAGGATGGTGATGATGATGATAGTCATTCTCATAACTAGACTTGCTTGCCTTACTCCATTGCTTCTGAGCTGACAACATCCATAGCACACAGCGTAAGCACTTTAAAGCCCTGAAATTCAAAGCGTAGGGTGTGCTTTGCCCTGCCTTTAGTGTAATGTATGCCCTTCCCACTACAGTGTGATGAGGCTGGATGAGACCAGCGTGGAGCTTGTTTGAGGATGTCTTACATGGTTTATAAGGGGGTGGGGGGGATCTTATCATTGTGAATTCATTGCACGTAAGGATAAAAACGATGCCGTGAAGTGAAACTTTCCTCCAGTCTGTCAATCCATCTCATTAGACAGCTTAAATAAACCTGGCACGCCTTTCATTGTGTCTTTACTGCGATTGACTAGTTTTGCCGTAATTACCAAAATGGCTATTCGTTGTCGTCTTTGTATTTTATAGATGGCACAGATTTTGGGGGTTTGAGAGATCAGCTTGATAACTTTTACTGTGCTGGAATGCCTGTTGTCTTCTAAACTGCTCTAACAGCACCAGCAGGCCTGTAGTGTGGGGTCAATACAGCACTAGAATTACACAGCTACTCTCAACATCATCTGTGTGTGTGTGTGTGTGTGTGTGTGTGTGTGTGTGTGCTTCGCTTAAGTATGCTGGTTCTTCTCTCTCACTCTCACCCCCTTCTCTTTCTAAAAGAATAATTTCAATAATTCATGGCGGCAAACGTGACCCGTGGTGACACCAACTAAATGAGCGCAAAATTGGAAGCCTTTTGTTTTGTTTCTTAAAACAAAATCTGCCATGTTCATGTGTTTAGAAACATGTTAAAATAAAAAGGTTCCAATGTTATGACTTTAACCTTTAGATCTGTGTAAATTGAAGTTTGTGAAGAATCTTGTTTTTCTTTTGTTTTGTCTCCCGTGTCTTTTTCAAATACCCCCTGGTGAGCTGTCACAGTGCTGTCCGCCTCCGAGAGTGTGTGGCTGAGGTTTACGTGTTCCACTAGTGTGCTTTTTAATGTGATGCACGTGTCTGTGCGTCAGGGTGTGTGCGAGTTGTGGACTGAAAGGTTAAGGTTCTGTTTGAAGTGCCAAATGCAAAAGTCAAGTGAGGCAGCTTAGAGACTCCAAGAGTCTGAGAGGAGAGTTGCATGCATGCATGCACACACGCATGGATGTCTAAATGTGGATCAGTTTCACTTAGCTATACATTTTTTTATTATATACACTGATATCATACTATGTGGACTAAATCTGATGCGTTTCTGGCACAAACATGCACATGCATATTTAGCTCTTTCTCTGGCACATTTTTGTGACTGGACTGTTGATTCACAGAGTTTATGATCTAACAATGGCATTTTTAGCAATTTTAACATTAAAATCTCTTGCTGGGTCAACGGTGCAGCTAAATATTCTTCTCCAGGTTCGAGGTCCAGTCCGGTTCTGTATAAAATCATCATGCTCTTTGCTGTACACAGGTTCTTTGGCCTGTGATAACCCAGATAAGGAGATGAGGCTGTGTACTGGTCTCAGGTCAGTTTTTATAGGCTGTGTCCTGATGAACGTAGTTAAGTGGACCAGTGGGATCTGACTTCTGGTCAGAGTGCTGCTTGCTCTGAGATATTCTGTCTGCCTGTCCAGGCCCTGATCTTCTGCCTCCTTACATTGCTTCTCTGCTTGCAGTAGCAGATCCTGGCCAAACGGGGGCGTTGTTATTCTGCTTTAGCATTGAGTATGCTGGCCACCATGTGTTTAGGTGTGTGTAAGGGGCCCAAGCAGTGTCTCATGTCACACACATGCACACAGATGCAGATGCTCACAGATAAGGCTGCTGGAGTAATTTGTTCCTTCAGGATTTGATGTACCTCTTTCTTTGTTAGATTCACATTTAGATGGGAGAAACTCATTCGTATATGTTCCAGTTTTGTCTCAGAGTTGCAGAATATTTCACTTTCATTGTTGTGTGTGCAGAAGAGTGAGCTCGTGTGTGTGTGTGTGTGTGTGTGTGTGTGTGTTGTGGAATATGAATTCCGAGCAGTCCAGATCCGTGACGCTGCGTTTCGCTGTTTAACGGGATTAGGTCGGAGCGAGGCTGGTCTCCCAGAGAGTGGCCGGCCGAGCTCTCTGATTCGGGATTTGTGGGATTTGCGAATCCCGTTTTCCACATGATTCCCGTCTCCTCAGCCAGGCCGATAAGACTTCAAACACACTGTGTTAATTAATAATATGTTTACATTAGGCATGGTCATACCCAGCTTCAGAGCACCATTCTAATTAAAGACAGCATGTAACTCGCATTGTGTATGAGTGCGGGGTAGTGTGGGGTGGTGTGGGGGGGTGTATGTCTAATTTGAAGAGGACCCTTTTAACAAAGCTAAGCTTACAAGCTAATTGGAAGGAGATTCATCACATCTGATGGTCAAGATACGGAGTGTGTGTGTGTGTTGTAAAGAGAGATTGTAGAGGATTTGTTAAAATGAGAATGACCATGAGGTTCCCTCATTGTTTCCTTAATGCCACAACTTTGTTGTGCAGTTATAATTAGTAAACTAGAACAACATTGGCAGAAGGGTTTTACTATAACGTGACCAAAAAGAACAAAAGAGTTTTAGCAGCTTTAACCTTTACCATATAAATTAATCAGAACAATCTCTCTCTCTCGCTCGCTCTCTCCACCTCTGTCTGTGTGTTTAGCCCAGTCCCGTTCCCAGTCCAGTTCTGGGAGTCAGGCCTAATGCGAGTCAGTGTCTGCTGGTGTGGTGCAGGGAAGTGACGAAGGACTACCGCGGTGTGAAGATCACCAACTTCACCACCTCCTGGAGGAACGGCTTGGCTTTCTGTGCTCTGCTCCACCACTTCAGACCAGACCTCATGTGAGCTGCACACACATGCTTGTCTATTGTATGCATTTCAAACATGCTGTAATGGTTTCTTTCTGCCAAAGCATATTAAAGATTGCACATTTTTCTGCTATCTTTCTTTTTCTCTCACTCATTCACAAACGCGCGTGCACACACATACACACACACACACACACACACACACAGATGTATTCTTTCACACACAAGCTGTGTTCCTGTTTAGTTGCTCATCATTTTTACCAGGGGGTCTTTATTAGCGGATTATGGTCCTGATTACAGCTTCTGGTAGTTTATTACCTACACGACCCAACAGTTTACCTGTATTACTGTTATTATTCGCGCACACACATTTTTTGGCAGATTCACAAACACTTATCAATGTGACAGCAGGATTACATTTCTCCATCACACACACACACACACACACCCAATACTATGCCATACACACACATGCGCATCTACATAGCTCCTCTTGTGTGAGGGGTAGGCAGCGTGTGCGTGCGTGTGTGCGTGCGTGTGCGCACGCGTTTGCCTGTGTGTGTGTGTGTGTGTGTGTGTGTGTGTGTGTCTGTGAGACATGGCGAACCTAATCCCTCTGTCGAATTTGTGAGCATTTGTGAATCTGCTCTCATCAGCATGACTCAAATCCTCCTTAATTACAACATTTACACAAGTAGACCAAACACTAGCCAAGCTAGCGCACACACCTCTGTCTGCTCACCCTCCCCCCACCCATCTAGTTGGCACATGCCATCGGTCATCTACAAGGTCATTGTAAACTGTTTATGTATTAATGTCTATGATTCACAAGAAACTTTGATTTCAGATGTCTTTCCTGCTAACAATTTTCATTTCAGCATATCAATCTGAAAATCAGTGGAAAGGTTGCAAAGTTTAATAAACATTTAAGAACTGTTAGAGTTCTCTGGAGTTTGTAATTTTGCCTTTAATTTGCACTGAGTCTGCACTGGCGTATTACCACAAAGATCAGCAGAGTTGCCCCAGAAGGACACGAAGCAGGCACAGGGCTGAGTGACAGTGTGTGTCCCCTAACCACCATGTGGGACAGAGAGCTCACAGCCTTGACAGAGAGGACCTGTAAAATAGCCAATGAGTCACTGCCCTGAGAGAAAGGACCTGTAGAATAGTCAATGAGGCTTAGGGTGCAAGAACAGTGCTATAGCACTGTACATGCACTGAGAAACGAGTGAAACAATCCTACCCTAATCAGAGAAGCAACCAGTAAGAGAAAGTTTTAAAAATCCAGTAAGAGAACATTAAAGTTTTAAAACTAAAAGCTTTGGTCGGGTTGCTTTGGCTTTTATTCTTGCCAATGTCAAATAACATTAATAATACTACTTGCATGTTTCATTGGAGAGAATGTAGAGGGTATGTGGTAATCTTTCTCTATATTAGTTATGTTGGTTGTGCAGCTGTGAAATTATATGATACACACTGTCTCCCTGTGTCTCTCCCTTTCTCTCTCCTTTTGTCTCCCTGTGTCTCTCCCTTTCTCTCTCCTTTTGTCTCCCCGTGTCTCTCCCTTTCTTTCTCCCTTTCTCTCTCCTTCTGTCTCCCTGTGTCTCTCCCTCTCTCATTCATTAATTCTCTCTTTCTCTCCCTCTCTCTCTGCCTCCCAGTGACTACAAGTCTCTGAATCCTCAAGACATTAAAGAAAACAACAAAAAGGTAAAAACTGTACCACCTCTTCCATTTTCCCCATTAACGCACAAATATGTGTGAGTGAGAGAGAGAGAGAGAGAGAGATTGTAGGTGGGTGGGTGTCAGTAATCCTCCCTGATAGGTGCGTTGTTTGTTTTAACTCTCACCCACTCCCACCCAGAGTACTCTAATTGCCACTTTCAGAAGGCGGCTCCCCTGCCGACATGGATGGAAAGAGTGTGTGTGTGTGTGTGCATTTGTGATTGTGTGTGTGCACATTTGCGCATATATTTGTGTGTATACACACACACGCTTGTGTGTATTTGTTTGTGTGCTTGTTTATATATACTGTGTAAGTGTTTGAGTAAAAGTCTTTTGGGAATCCTAAGAGCATCAAAATCAGAACCATACTGTGAATAAACTAAATGCCCAACAGCAGAGAGATATTACTCTAGAGAAGAACCGTGTAAGAGTAAAAGAGTTGAGACAGGATGAGGTACATGGGATGTTGAAACATTCTAATCCCAGGAGAACACCTCCCTCTTTCTTTGTGGATTTATGGGTTTGGAAGAGTGTGTGTGTTGTGGTTTAGGTTTAGCTTAGCCCTAAGCCAGTTACAACTCGGATGGGGCACAGAGAGAGATTGAGATAGGCACCGAGTGAGAGAGAATGGGTCAAAGAGGCAGGGCGAGAGAGGGAGACAGACAGATAGAGAGAGAGGGAGAGAAGTTTGGGGGGCGGGGGCTCGTGGTTCCTGTGCATGTTTCTACACAAGTGTGTTGTTTTAAATCCCTGTGCTTGAGTGCAAAGCCAGAACAACAGCAAATAGTTTAGATACACACTAATGGACAGACGAAAACATACTGAAAATAACCACACACAGACAGAAAGGAGAAATAACCACACAGAGACAGATGATAGTTTAGACAGTTATACTGAAAGTAACCACACAAATACAGTCAGAGTGACGGAGAAACCACAGAGAGAGAGAGAGTGAGAGAGAGAGAAACTACACGAGTACACACAGAAACAAAGAAATCTCACACACACACACACACACACACAGTCAGACTGAGAGGAGTATAGATATCCTGGTGATAACAACAAGGGGCCAAACCCTAGCTGGATTGGGCTTGGGTGGAGGGAAAGAGCCCTGGGTTCTCACCTATTCCTGCACGCACTCCACCCACTCCTGCACCTGCACCTATTCCTCTACCCACTTCGCCTCCTGCTCTGGGTGTATTAAGGCGTTCGGCCTTAACATCCTTTCCAAAGGCATTCTCATTTTGTTTCTCTTTCCTTTTCTCTCTCAGCTGCTCTGTAGTTAGTGTAGGCTAATACTGCTGCTCTGCATATTAGTGTAGGCTAATATTGCTGCTCTGCATGTTAGTGTAGGCTAATACTGCTGCTCTGCATATTAGTGTAGGCTAATATTGCTGCTCTGCATGTTAGTGTAGGCTAATACTGCTGCTCTGCATATTAGTGTAGGCTAATACTGCTGCTCTGCATATTAGTGTAGGCTAATATTGCTGCTCTGCATGTTAGTGTAGGCTAATACTGCTGCTCTGTAGTTAGTGTAGGCTAATACTGCTGCTCTGCATATTAGTGTAGGCTAATATTGCTGCTCTGCATGTTAGTGTAGGCTAATACTGCTGCTCTGTAGTTAGTGTAGGCTAATACTGCTGCTCTGTAGTTAGTGTAGGCTAATACTGCTGCTCTGCATATTAGTGTAGGCTAATATTGCTGCTCTGCATGTTAGTGTAGGCTAATACTGCTGCTCTGCATATTAGTGTAGGCTAATATTGCTGCTCTGCATGTTAGTGTAGGCTAATACTGCTGCTCTGCATATTAGTGTAGGCTAATACTGCTGCTCTGCATGTTAGTGTAGGCTAATACTGCTGCTCTGTAGTTAGTGTAGGCTAATACTGCTGCTCTGCATATTAGTGTAGGCTAATATTGCTGCTCTGCATGTTAGTGTAGGCTAATACTGCTGCTCTGCATATTAGTGTAGGCTAATATTGCTGCTCTGCATGTTAGTGTAGGCTAATACTGCTGCTCTGTAGTTAGTGTAGGCTAATACTGCTGCTCTGCATGTTAGTGTAGGCTAATACTGCTGCTCTGCATGTTAGTGTAGGCTAATACTGCTGCTCTGTAGTTAGTGTAGACTAATACTGCTGCTCTGTAGTTAGTGTAGGCTAATACTGCTGCTCTGTAGTTAGTGTAGGCTAATACTGCTGCTCTGTAGTTAGTGTAGGCTAATACTGCTGCTCTGCATGTTAGTGTAGGCTAATACTGCTGCTCTGTAGTTAGTGTAGGCTAATACTGCTGCTCTGCATGTTAGTGTAGGCTAATACTGCTGCTCTGTAGTTAGTGTAGGCTAATACTGCTGCTCTGTAGTTAGTGTAGGCTAATACTGCTGCTCTGCATGTTAGTGTAGGCTAATACTGCTGCTCTGCATATTAGTGTAGGCTAATATTGCTGCTCTGCATGTTAGTGTAGGCTAATACTGCTGCTCTGTAGTTAGTGTAGGCTAATACTGCTGCTCTGCATGTTAGTGTAGGCTAATACTGCTGCTCTGTAGTTAGTGTAGGCTAATACTGCTGCTCTGTAGTTAGTGTAGGCTAATACTGCTGCTCTGCATGTTAGTGTAGGCTAATACTGCTGCTCTGCATATTAGTGTAGGCTAATATTGCTGCTCTGCATGTTAGTGTAGGCTAATACTGCTGCTCTGTAGTTAGTGTAGGCTAATACTGCTGCTCTGTAGTTAGTGTAGGCTAATACTGCTGCTCTGTAGTTAGTGTAGGCTAATACTGCTGCTCTGCATGTTAGTGTAGGCTAATACTGCTGCTCTGCATGTTAGTGTAGGCTAATACTGCTGCTCTGCATGTTAGTGTAGGCTAATATCACTGACTGCAGTGCAATGAAGGGACCTTATGATGCTTTTTAGGTTTTCAGCTAACAGCAGTACTTAGGGGACACAAAGCAAGCAACACAATACAAAGTCTCTTCCACACATGCATACACATGAACACTCTCTCTGTGCCTTGTTCGCTCGCTCACACACACACACTTGCATGCGCACATATACACTCTCTCTTCACTCCCTTTGTGCCCCCTGTCTCTCTGTCTGTCACACATACACACTCTCTCTCTCTCTCTCTCTCTTTCTCCTTCTCTCTGTGCCACATCTCTCTCTCTCTCTCTCTCTCTCTCTCTCTCTCTCTCTCTCTGTCTGACTGATAACCCCTGTGGCCTTGGTATGGAATGAATGCTGTGGTGTTAACAATAGCCTGTGCTGAGAGAGTGGGGGAGAAGAGTGGGGGGGTGGAGCAGCTGGTAGTTGACAATCGGCTGCCTCCCACCCAATTAAGCCATTAATTCCTACTCTGAATGACATGGCGCTGTGTGTGTGTGTGTGTGTGTGTGTGTGTGTGTGTTGGAGGGGGGTGATAAAGTTGGTTAAGGATGGAGTCACAGGTCACAGGCTGCCACTGTGGCTGAGGTCTTGCTCTCTCACACACGTACCTTAATTACCATTTAATACAATAACCCCCTGGCTAAGGTATGATTGCAGTAATCTATTGAAATATGAAAGATAACAACAATCAATATGAAGGGGGAGGGGTGTTTGGTTGTTAGAACTGTATTCCTTCAGTCTGTGTGTTTGTGTAATGAGTAAGAATTTCCCATCATATCTGATCTGCATGCGGGTGTGAGTGTGTGTGTGTGTGTGTGTGTGTGCATGTGTGCGCATGCTCATTTGCTACTTTTGTTTATAACTTTGAGAGAGTAAAGCTGTGTGTGATGGTGATGGATACCTGTCATTGTTTTTCAGAACACAGGTGTGTGTGTGTGTGTGTGCGTGCGTGTGTGTAAGAAAGAGAAATGCAGTTGCAGACAAAAGGCTTGCAAAGTTGAGTAGGCCTGATTTTTACTGTTACCATCATGACACAATCATAAACTATTTAACTGTGTGAAGCTGGCCATCCGTTTAAAGAGAAATTGAACAATTGTCACCTTGCCCTCACAAAACTTGTCACCTGTTTGTGCTGTAAAAATGATTTTGTACCAATTTTATGATGATAAAGATTATAGATTATGTTGAATGCATGTCAGTGACCGAAAATGGTTTTCCAGAGAGTCAAAGTCTCAAAGTATTTGGTGCAGAGCAAACAAGATCAGTGATTAAATACTGATTTGAATAGACTGTAGGCTTGGCTTTGGGTTGAATGGAATTTAATGCACTGTGATCTCACACTCAGTTTAGATATTTAATATTGAAATATTAGATTACAATTATATCTCAAAAACAAAATCTTCACCATCATTTTAACAGCACAAACAGGTGACAAGTTTGAATCATCTTAATTTTAAACGAGGTTCCATCTTTAGAAAGGTAAACCATTTTGGTTTCATTCCTCATCCTCAGCTTTTAGACAAGTCCATTGAGAAGTTCCTGTGAATGTTTTGGGGTAAAAAGCAGCTAGCTTAAAACAGGGGAGGTTTTGATTAGATTGTTTACAAAGAAACAACTGGTCTTGCGTTGAGTTGTGAGTCGTAGCATTAGATGTCGTGAACCACAGCTCTTTCCATGGTGCTCTAGAAGGGTCAGACCCAGGGTTTCCACACTGAAGCATCAGCAGAGCTGCAATGACCTCCATGCTGTTGGAGTTGTATACAAACTTCAATTGGGGAGAGTAGTTTGGCTAAACACCAGAAACCAGATTTCGCAACAGCAGTGACTGAACAGAGTTTTCAAAATCACAACCTGGTTTAATTCTAGGAATTTTGTAAAGTGCTAGATCAAAACCCTCTCTCACACTCGCTCACTCACTCACTCACTCACACACACACACACACACACACACACACACACACACACACACACACTCACTCTCTCTCTCTCTCTCTCTCTCTCTCTCTCTCTCTCTCTCTCTCTCTCTCTCTCTACCTCTCCCCTGTTTAGCTACGATCCTAGCGGTGCCAGGCTCAGGGTCTCTCACACACATTCACCACTGCTGTTCTCACCAGTGACCTCAGATGAATCGGAAGCAATATGAGACCCTGCCTCACACCCCACCCCTCGCTCTCTTTCTTTCCTTTTGAGATGTGTGCTTGTCACACTCTGTACAGAAGAATACTCTGTAAGAGGAGAATAATGCCAACACACTTGACCACTGTGAATAAGCGTTAGAAACCCAATCAGACCTCTTCTGCGTCTCCTTTCTCTCGCTGTCTTTCTCGCTCTCCCCTTTTCATCCTGTCACTGTGCGCTGAGAGCGAGGGAAAGCCTACACGCCCGCCTGTAACTGCATCCGCTGGGCCCTCGTGCCCATCTGCCCTTCCCATTGTTCCTGCTGGCCCAGCGGAGAGAACAAAACAAATCAAGCCAAAGAGGAACTCAGAAAAAGAAAGTAGTAATTAATTGTAAATTGAGAGCAAGCTTTTTTTTTTTTTTGTTGTTGTTGTTGTTGTTGTTGTTGGGCCCAGCCTTTCCTTCCTCACGCCACTAGAGAGGGAAGCCCGATAAGGGCAGCTGATGGGAATCGTGGAGACAAAGGGTGACTCTCAGCCCCAACCTGGAATTACCTGCAGCAGGAGGCCCGCACTGATACACAGCCCGATAACAAGTGGAAGCAGGGGAAAGTGCTATCAAAAGACAAGCAATTTAAAGGCGTGTCCTCCCAAACTCATGAATTAGACGAAAGTAATTTTCTTTTCTGATAATGTCTTTTGGTTTACCTATACTTCTCACCTTCATTCTCTCTGTCTGTCTCTCAGGAATGAGTTTTTTAAGCTATTTGATTATCTGCCTGTATTTCACATCAGGACAAATCAGTGCAATTACACTTGATAGACAGAGAGAGAGAGAGAGAGAGAGAGAGAGATGGATGAGAGAAAGGAGCAGTGTGTGTGTGTATGTATGGAGAGAGCGAGAAAGTGAGGCATGGAGAGAGATGTGTGTGTATGATAAGACTGAGGAGGGATTAGTTTAGTGTTTCTTCATATCGAGCCCTTATCGGGGAGAACCATCCTTGACATTACCTGTCTCCACCTGCCGCCGCCCACCGATCCCTGCTTGTCTAATTCCAAATCTAGTCATGCCTGAGCGCGGCTGTGCCCTCCGCTCTACACCCTCTGCTTCACCAAACCCTACACACTTTGTTTGCCCCTTGTACCCTTCCTCTGTGGCTTTGGCCCTCTCCCCTACACTTCACCATATGGCACACACTCCATGTACCCTTATCCTACATTATATAGTTTATTCCATACCCACTCTTCTCACAGTCTTGTGTCTTAATACAGGGTTTCCCAACCCAGGCTTTAGGGACCTCCAGACCGTCTGTCCCAACTCCAGACACCGCTGTAACAGGTGTTCAGTACCCGCTTGACAGCTTGGTTCAGGTGTGCTCAGGTGTTCAGTACCCGCTTGACAGCTTGGTTCAGGTGTGCTCAGGTGTTCAGTACCCGCTTGACAGCTTGGTTCAGGTGTGCTCAGGTGTTCAGTACCCGCTTGACAGCTTGGTTCAGGTGTGCTCAGGTGTTCAGTACCCGCTTGACAGCTTGGTTCAGGTGTGCTCAGGTGTTCAGTACCCGCTTGACAGCTTGGTTCAGGTGTGCTCAGGTGTTCAGTACCCGCTTGACAGCTTGGTTCAGGTGTTCAGTACCCGCTTGACAGCTTGGTTTAGGTGTGCTCAGGTGTTCAGTGCCCACTTGACAGCCTGATGGGAAATTTGTTGACTACCTTCAGATACAGTCCACAGTAGGAAACACTGCGTTAATGACAGATTAAAAGGTTTTTGAGCTGTGTGTGTGTGTGTGTGTGTGTGTGTCTGTCCTTACTATTCTTAAAACTTTAACATCAAGATTAAATAAGTGATTTGAAGGGTATTTGTTTCTATGTATGTGTGATTGCGTGCTTGTGTGTCTAGGCGTACGATGGCTTTGCCAGCCTGGGTATTTCCCGTCTGTTGGAGCCTGCAGACATGGTGCTCCTGGCGATCCCGGACAAACTGACAGTGATGACGTACCTGTACCAGATCCGTGCGCACTTCAGCGGGGAGGAGCTCAACGTGGTCCAGATCGAGGCCAACAGCAGCCGCAGCACGTACAAAGTGGGCGACTTTGAGACGGACACCGATAGCTCCATCGACCAGGACAAGTTCTACGCTGAGCTCAACAAGGACCTCCACCGAAACGAAATACTGCAACCACCCGTCAACGGGGGTCACGAGGAGGAAGCGGAGCCAGAAGGGGCATCCATCAGGGGCGGATGTGATTTTGTTAACTCAGTGGGGACGGTGTTATCAGAAGGGGGCCCATCTTTACCAACTTGTAGCCCTGTCTCCGTTTCCCCTGCAACAGCATCAGAGTCGCACCCCGGGCCGGCTCCCCGGACCATCCCCAACTCTTCCTCCACCCAACCCTTCACTCCGGAGCGGAAAAAACTCCCAAAGGTGGACACAACGGACGTGGCACGCCCCTCCATCGGCGCGGCGTGCAGGAAGGAGGAGGGCGGGGCTCCGGACAGCGGCGAGCAGATGCGGCCGCTGAGGGTCGGTGAGGCGAGGGGCGGGGCTTCAGAGGGCGCCTCGGCCGCACTGCGCACAGGCTCCTCCCCTCCACGCCTCCATAGACTGAAGCCCAGCTGCAGCAGGGAGGCAGATGTGAGCAAGACAAGAAACACCGTGATGGACAGTCCACCCGACAGCCTGCCTCCAGCCAATCACATGGACACAGCCATTACACAGATACAGGTAAGTGCCCTCTCATTCAGCATGCACAAGTACGTAGTCATGTCACACACACACACACACACACACACACACACACACAGGCCCATTAAACTTTTAAGTAAAATAATCTCTTATAATAAACAGTATTATATCGCATTAAATACATACAGGCAAGTAGACACAGGCCCATCTAGCCACACATTAGTGAGGCACACACAGGTAAATGGTGCACACAGATGTACCAGTTACAAACACGTGTGCATGCACGTAAAACCCACAACTAGCAATCACAGGCAAAAACATGCACGGGTAGACGCATTCCCATCATAGACACAAGCATCAGATACATGTCGATAAAACACGTATGCAAGAAATCTGCACACAGACAGAAATCCACACACGCCAGTATATGCGCACACACACGCATACTCAGGTAAACGCACACACCGAACCTACCTTAAAACTTTTTTTTAAACACTCCAAACCTCTATTACAAGACGAAACCCTAACACGCTGCTCCTATCACCAGCCTGCCCCTCTTCCTGTCATTTCCGCCTAATATTTAGTGTTATTGGGTTTTTTTTTTTTTTTGCTGGCCGTTGTGCAGAGAGGAGCGCAGCATTCGTCAGTCAGGCTGACGTGTCATTATGCAGCGTGGGCCGTGTGCCGATGCAATATTCCACCTGCCTCTGGCTCGACACGCTCGAGCGCCCGCCCTCATCTCTACAGCTCTCTGCCTCTCACTGCCCTTATTTATCTCTGTCCTGCACACGCACGCACACACACATACACACACACTTTTCTCACGCGCGCACACACACACACACACACATACACACACACTTCAGCCAAACACTGCCACGCTCACGTGTTTCCCTTCTGTCCTGTCAGTCACGCTGTGTAAATGTCTCCTGTTTAGATGTGTTATAATTTTTGTTTTAAATTCTGTGACGTGGCATCCTTGCCTTCTGTTTGATGGATGGAGATAGATGTTGCCGTAGCAACACTTTGACTGCACTTTTTTGTCTTGTGTCACTCTTTGTGTGTAAGTGTGCGCGTGTGTGTTTGCTTTGCCCTGTGCAAGATTACCTGTGTTATTCTTGCTGATGGTGTGTCAGTCATGTGCGAGAGGTGCTTTATCTCCATGGGGTTGACAGAATTCGCTGCCTCGCCACAAATCACAGCAAACTGCTGAAAACTACCGAAAACCTCAGCCAAACCAGCTGCTCTCACAGTGCAGTAACAACATGTCAAAACTTTGAAGAGATAAACGATCCTGAATGGATTCTAAAATCTTTTTTTTTTAAACCTGTTGCTTGTTTGTTTGCTTCTTTGGTTTTTGTTTTTTTAGACTGTTTCACCTGTCCTGTCGTCCAGCACCAATGAGGAGAAGGTGAGCCATGCCTCACAGGTGACACCTCATATGAATAAATAAGTAAATAAGTAAGTAACACTATTGGTCCATCAGATTTTGACCTGGTAGTGTGTTCAGAATCTGTTCTGTATCTGGCTCCACTCTGTTCATGTATCAGTAGTTCGTTATCCTGATGGCCAATCACAGGCTGGTCTGGTTCTTGATTGACTGGCTCTCCTCTCTCCTTTCTCCTTCAGAAGGTGCAGTCGCGGCAGGAGGAGCTGAAGGAGAGAGCTCGTCTGCTATTGGAGCAGGCCCGCAGAGACGCTGCTCTGAAGGCCAGGAACAGAGCTCCCCCCAACACCAGCTCACCCACACATGCCCGCCCTCTGCACCTCACCCATGTGAGTCACCAGCTATTGGTACTGTAGTGAGCGTGCGTGCACGGGTGAATAAGCGAGTGTGACATAGCTGAACAGTAATGCCATCAGCACTAAACTCTGAGTTTAGCGTTTCCGTCAGTAGTTTCATTGTGTAGTGTTTCCCCTCTGAACACAGCTCAAAGGATGAGTGCTAGGAAAGGTTTTGTGCTCCAATATGAGTTCTGGGCGCCATTCTGGTTTCCAGTGGTCGTTTTCTGGGTTTGGGGTTTGACCCCAAGTTCTGTTATTCATATTTGCAATCAGCCATCTTTATATATGACCCCTTTATATATTAACTGACCTCCATCGCTTAACTACACACCGCACTGGAGTTTGGGGCTCCAGTTTGCTAAGTCTGTGCTCCTTGATGGCCTCCCAATTTTAGTGAACTTACACATACGCACAAGTTATTGGCCCCAGTGCTCCCAGCTAGATGGATAGATAGTTAGCTGGCAGACCTAGTACTTGAGTCCTAGGCTGGCCAGATAACATTATATCGGTGTTAGGTGGCTAGGGGCTCCTTGGCTGGCCAACGCTGAGCAAAGTGGCTCACATTTACACCGACGAGCTTCTCCCACTGCGGCGCTCACCTGTGTTTCACGACGGTTTCCCGTCTTCTTCTGGGCTGGAAAGGGAGCAGCAGCGACCAGGGGAATGTCACTGAGAAGCGTCCCTCCAGCTAAAGAACCTCATCACTACACTAATCATTTCTTAACTAACCTTCCCAGCTAATCTCCTCGTGATGTCATCTTTGTGCGAACCCGTCACATCAGCGAGCAGCAGTCAATAACCTCACTGCTCTCACCAACAATGTATTAACTGACACTTGTTGTAATTGAGTATTATGGACAGTCTAGATTCTGTCTGGATGTGTGATTCACACACACACTGATGTCGGATGTTTCAGTTGGCAGTCTCAATGGAACGGCATCTGAGTGGTGCTCTCCTAAAAAAGCTCCACATTCAGCTGAACAGTTTGCGTGGCAAGAATAGAGGCACGCAGACGCACTTTCCAGTTCCTGCCAGAGCTTCAGCACACCTACCCCACTGTCACCATATCAAGGCTGGGCAAAAAAATGGATAGATAGATAGTTGGTTCTTTAATGATCCTGAGAAAATGTCCAACAATACAAAAGAAAAGTTGTGGACAGGAGGGCCTGACCGTAACCCAATTAAAACAAGTTTTACACTATCTGAAGTTCTGTCAGGAAAAAAAGTATCTTAAGCAGGCGAGCGTGATCATTGTAGTCGATTTAGCAACCGGTAGTCAATCCAGTGATACTGGAATAGTGAAATAACCATGCTATTCTCAGATATAAATAAGTAAAGCTTATTTATATTTCCATTTTCACAGATGTTTACACTTTCAAATAACCACCATATGTTAAAATTACAGATAATGTACAGTAAATACTATATATTCTAAAAATATAAAAAGACAGTATTCCTGTCCGAACAATTGTGTCTAGCTGCCAATTTCACAGAATCAGCCGTCTTTAATGCGGGCATATTGTTCCAGAGTTTGGGAACCTCACGTGCTCGGTCACTACAGGTTCTTAACCGGGCATGTGGGACAGCTAGTCGATTAAGCTAGTTTGACCTAAGACGGCGAGGCAGATCAGTCACACGTGCAGGAGTGCCCTATAAACATGCAGTGCCCTGTAAGAGTAAGAGCCTTTAACTGGATTCTGTACTCTGTGGGAAGCCAGTGAAGAGATGCGAGTATATGGGTAATCTGAGACCATCTGTATGACTCGGTAAGTAGCCTGGCAGTATTCTGAATTGCCTGAAGTAAGGCCCGTCTTACTTAGTAATGAAAAACGTGCATTGCGGTAGTCCATGCGAGATTAAATAAAAGCGTGCATCATCATCTCAGGTTCTGCACTTGAAACGGCCGCACTCAATTTCCCAATATTCTTTAAGTGGAAAAAGTTGATCTGATCAGCTGTTTGATGTGGGTATCAAATAGCAGGGACTGATCAAAATTACCCCTAAATTTCATTAAAAAATGGGAAGAGGCTGAGGAAATGCTAGGGAATTTTAAACCTCACGAGGTTTAAATGAAAAAGGTGAATATCGTATGCAAATAGATTATAATCATATTAAAACACTTTATAATCTGGCCCAAAGACAGTAAATATAAAGAAAATATATAACAGCACAGCTAGGCTGATTTTCAACCAGTCAGAGTGTATGACTATTCAGATTTTCCAGTACACAAAAACATAGACAGCCATCTAGAGCGTGTAGTAAAAGCTCAGTCATTCAGATGACTAAAGGTCACACGTCAGATAACAGACGCGAGCGCTGACCTTGCTTATCCCTCCCTGTCTGCCTGGAAAATGAACTCGGGGTGTTACTTGCAAAGATGTTGCAGGGATCCCCCTCTCTTTTTTCTACTCTTTCCTTTTCTCCTCCCTCTCTTTATTTACCCAGCGTCCCCTACGAGTTGGCCGGGGGCGAATGTGTCTGCCGTCCCTTAGATTAGCGGTAAAGGAAGACCGGGCGCTCTGGAGAGGTGGTGTTCCGCTGTGCGTCCCTCACCCAAGGACAGTGCCACTAATGAGCCTCAGTTGCATTAGTGTGGTGGGATATTGAATGGTTTCACTTTTTTAATAGAAAACATTGATCAGGGGAAGAACAACAGTTTGGCACGCTGATAACTGGGAGCGATTTAGATTAGATTACGCGATGCCTTGTTTTGATTAGAGGAGCTGTGGGAGGCGTTATCGCGCCTCACGGGAGGCCCTTCCAGACACACCCGTGCGGAAAGCAGAGGAACGCGCGCATGCACGTGATGTTAAGTGAAGTATGAGGCGGAGCGTCGTATAGGAGCGGGCGGAGGAGAAGGTCGGGGACAAATGCAGCGTGTGGGTTGCTAGGTGTGGGTGTGGCATTACAGTAACGATGGATTTGTTCTGGTCCTGGTGGCAGCGGGTAAGACTGATGGACACCATACACACACACACACAGAGTAAGTAGTAATGATCAAGTCGAGTGCCTTAATGTGGGTGGGTGGGTGGGTGGGCGGATGAATGGATGGACGGACGGATGGATGGATGGATGGATGGGTTTTTCTGTATATACTGCGCTAAATGGTGGGGCAGGTAGTGATTGGTCCTGGGTTTTAGAACCTGCAGCTGATCAGAGGGGTAATTTCACACCACTCTGGCCAGGGTAATGAGACAGAAAGGGAGAGAAGTGGAAAAGATTCCAGGTGATGGTCTTTGTGCTCAGTGCTCGTTATGATTAGTTTAATTGGACTGTGTTTGACTCATCTTAACGAGTCGTTCCCCCCCCCCCCCATCACTTTCTCTCTCTGGTGAGGTGACTTTTTGGAGATGGCTATGACCCTTGCTGTCAGAACAAACCTTTGAACTCACTGGCCTCCCCGTGTGCGTGCGTGCGTGTGTGTGTGTGTGTGTGTGTGTGTGTGTGTGTGTGTGTGTGTGTGTGTGTGTGTGTGTGTATATGTGTGAGAGAGTGAGACATGCATTCCCCTAAAGGTTTTAAACCTTGCTTTTGTTCCTGACGACATCTTTTTCAGAACTACATATCAATCCACTGTATTGATTATAACAAATGTAGAATGGGTTTGATTACACTGTAAACGAGTGTGGATCTGCATGTGCATGTGGATCTGCCCTATTTGGAGACTCACATCAAGTTCAAGTTTGGTTTATTTGTCATATACATAGTCATACACAGTATAACTCGCAGTGAAATGGTCATCAGAAATCATCAGAGCTCATTGCTGCTTTGGTTCAGGTCTGTGCCTAAATGACCTAGTTAGGCCACCGTACAGGATCAGACACCCATGGACGGATACTCGCTCACTTCAAAGAGACTCCGCCTCTCCTGTGTCTCCCCCCCTTGGAGCGGGGCAGCAGTGAGCCTTAGCACTAACCCCCCCCCCACCCCCCCCCCACCCCGTAATTGTGTTTGTGTGGCCTGTCTTAATTTTTTCTCTCTCTGTCACTTTTCTTTTTCCCCCTCTTTGCTTGACTTGAAATCTTTTCCTGAGGGAGTCTTTGCCTAATGAAACAGAGTTGGTTATCCACTCAGCTGGACTTGATGGGGTGTGGGGGTGTGTAGGAGAAAGAGAAAGTGGGTAGGGGGTGTGCAGAGATCAAAGGAGTTAGGCCAAGTTGTGTGTGTCCGCGCGAGAAAGAGACAGATGGAGACTCTCTCCAATCAAGCCACATTCTCTGATCAAGTCATCACACCTCTTTCAGCATCTCCCTGTTTTTTATCTTTGATGTAATTCTGCCAATCTGTCATTTCTTCCTTTCTTTCTCTCTCTGTCTGTCCGTCTCTCTCTCTCTCTCTCTCTCTCTCTCTCTCTCTCTCTCTCTCTCAGTTCAGTTGAGTTTAGCAGGGCCTTATTGGCATGATTGGCTGCAAATTACATTTTTGCCAAACCAAGTAACACTAGTAAGTGAAAGAACAAGGTTGTTAAGAAAGCTATTAAACATAAACAAAGGGTGACGGAAGAGGAGAGGAAAACAAAGAGTAATTATTTGCAGATGTTTGAAGCGTCGCCTCCCTGGTTCCCTTGGGCTGTGTCATACCGCAGCTCTGCCCGCTGGTAGAATGATTTCACCCCGATGCGTGGCCTGTTCCTACTGCCAGTGTTACAACTGTCTGGCTCTCGCTCCTTCTCGGTCTGTCTCACCCTTTCTTGCGCGTATGTACATACAAACACACACTTGTAACTTAGAGTGCTATCTTATGAATAAAATATGAAGGATGAAAGTTTTAAGAACACTAGAGTGAATGTTCATTTTAATGTGAAATTACAGTGGTTTAATCCCTCAGATTCAGTAATGCTGCATTGTCTTTAGAGAGAGAGAGAGAGTGATGCTACATTACAGACAGTGCAGTTTAATGGTAGAAGATGGACTGTACATATTAACTGTAGGTTATTAACACATTAAGTGGGTTTGTGTGCAGGGTTCATTCTGGTATAATCATAGATAAGACAGAACGTTTCTTCAGACTAAAAACTTTTGCCGTCTTATATTCCAGACTGGTTATTCAGTCTAGGACGCTGAACTGCACTGAAATTGATATCAAAGGTGTATAGTTACAAGAGGAAGGATGGTCTGGATTCTCGAGTAGGTCCTGGGACTGGAATGAAGATTTTCCCTCTGTGGCTGCACGTGCGCACATGCACTTGTGTGGGTTTGTGTGAATTTTAAGAAGTTGAAAGCTGAGTTATATGTTTTTACAGTAACGCTGTGTGTGTGTAAACTCTTACATGGGCAGTTCAATTATCTCATCTTGTAGTTGTTGGATCTGTAGTTTTCTTGTTAAACCTGTGGGTGTGTGTGAGTGTGTGTGTGTGTGTGAGAGAGAATAAGAACACACTGCCAGTATAGAGACAGACCTCAGAGTGTGTGCTCTGTAGAGCACTGGCCTCTGGCTTTAAGGAAATGGAGATCTTAATAAGCTTGTTTCATGTACAGTACTTTTTTGTGCTTTTGCTTACACACATTCACTCCCTCACTAACTCTGTACCGCTGAAGATGACTCATAGCCTATGCTAACCAAACACTTCCTCTGTTCGTTAGTTTGCGTGCGTGTGTATGTGTATCATGTTAACATGGCACATGTTAAATCTCATGACCACCCGTGCACTCACTCCCAACTCTTGCCATAATCGCTGCCCCCCCTCTTCATGTTTTTAATAATTCCAGCTCGTGGAACCCCCCCCCCCCCCCCCCCCCCCGCCCGAGCAGGGCGTGGTGTGGGATGGGTGTTTGGGCGGGGCTGTGTGTGCCCGTGAGCCTTCTCTCCCCTTATCTCCCCCATTAATCACTCTACTTCAGCACAGCCCCATATCAACCCCACGCACATGCACAATCATAATTAGGCCGTGTACAACTTCTTTGATAACATGTACAGTTTTCTTCTTAATTCTTTATCAAATGTATTGATCCAGAACCACCATCTGTAGCCCCCTGATAAGACTTAGTGTCATCCCCCCTCTCTCTCTCTCTCTCTCTCTCTCTCTCTCTCTCTCTCTCTCCCCCCCCCTCTCAGGCTGGTGAGCAGAGGCACACTGTTAGTCAATACTTACCTGCTTAGTTGCATTTTAAGTTGCCACCTCAACATCACATTACACACTGAAACACACCTGAATATCTTGTCTCCCTCTCTCTCTCTCTCTCACTCTTCTTCCTCTTTCCCTCTCTCTCTATCTCCCTATCTCTGTCTCTCCATCACCGCGTCACCCCTCTCCCTCCTTTCTCGCTCTCTCCATCTCTACCTCTGTCCACTCGCTCCTGCCCCTGCACTACAGTATATAATTGGATTTGTAAGGCAGAGCAGTAGAAAAGCTCGAGGCCAGGAGGTGAGGTTTCTCATTACAGCCGGGCAGAGCGGCCAGGAGACAGACCGTCTCTGATTGTCCTTTCCCTTCTCATGAAGCGAGAGACTGGCGGGCAGGAAGGCAAATGAACAAGGGATGAGGAAGAAGGACAAGGACAGACAAAGAGTGGGAGATGGAGCGATCAGAAGAGAGAAAAGTGTTTTTAATGTTCCTGCTTGAGGACATAAATTGGCATTGTTGCTTAGATACAAACGTGCATTCCAAACCAGACCTCTGAGTGCTTGTGTACACGTTTATGAATGAGCCTGATTCCTTGGGTGTGGGTGCGTGTCTACACTGTTCTGTCATGATAGAGATCTTCAAAACTCACACTGTGTGTGTGCGCGTATGCGTATGCGTGTATGAGAAAGTGTACACACACCCACACTCCCTGTTCCCTCCTCCCAATACACTCACTGTGTCATGACAAATGTATCTCATCTCGGTTCGCTGGTTGGCACCGCGGCTGGCTGCCTGGCACCGCTACGGCCCCGTCAGGGCCCCGTGCCTGTCTGTGTGCCCAGCCGAGCGCCTCCTCCCCTGGCTCGCCCAGCCTTGTCCGCTCCCTCCCTCCCGCCGGCCTCCAGGCCTCTTCCAAAAGAACAGCGAGCCAGATGGGGGCAGTCGTCACGACCCCCTGCCCCGGCTCCTGGACCCCTGCTCGGGCCACGGGACGCGGCTGGCCCCCCGGCCCCGGCGCCCGCCTCCCAGCCAGCTGCGGCACCGTGTCACGTCTCTGCTTGCCATCTTTGAGTTTTCCTCTCAGTGAGGCCAAGATGCAGTGCTTACTTGCCTTTTCCCATCTTCCTCTTTCTGTCGTTCTCCGTCGCTCTCTCCCTCCCTGACCCCTCTTTCTCTGTCCCTTTCTATCTGTCTTTTCTCCCCATCTCCCATGCGCTCCCTCCCCTTTTCTTTCTTTCTTTGCCCCAGACTCGGTCTCTGTTCCTCTGTTCTTTGCCCAGTTGGAGGGTACAGACCGGAAACGTCAAGCTCCAGTTTAGCTAAAGAAGAGCCACTTGAAGAAAGGGGAGGGAGAGAGGAAGAGTTTGAGGGAGAGTGAAAGTTGGAGGAGGAGAGAGAAAGGCAAAGTTGGAAGAGAGAGCATTAGACCGGGAGAGGCAGAGAGTTGGAGGGAGAATTAGAGGGAGAGGGAAGTTTGACGGGAGGCTGCTGCAGGCAAACATCGCAGTCTGTGGACAGTAGTGAGAATGTCCAGGTCTCCCATTTAATGAGAAAATGGTCCAATTAAAAGCTCCCATCAGGCCCTGCTGAATCAGCACCGCAGCCACCAATAAGCCTCCACCTCCTGTTGGCCTGCGTGCGCTACCGGAGGCCTGTACAGATTCACAGCGCGTCTGTGTGTTTAGCACAAGCTGCCAGCTTTCTCCAGGTGTAGTGATGTCATACTGTGTCATTTGTCTTATTTGAACTCTCGCACAGCCGTATAGAATAAACAGATAAATGAAGGGCTTCATGTGCTTTTTACCCTCCTCCCCCAAGACACACACAAACACACGTATATGAACCTTTAATTGATTACCAAGTTTGTCTCATAAACAAGTTACATAGCACAAGAACATTAGTACACCAGTCCATTGTCCTCCACAGCCGAGGCTCCAACCAGCCCGTTGGGATGGAAATGGGTGAACGGCAGCTAATTAGAGCAGCGCTGCCTGTGTTGGGAAGGGTCAGCACTGCCCGACTGCTGGCATGTTCTGCTCTACTGGAAAACTGTTAGTGGAGACATAGACAGAGATTAAGGAAAGACAGGGTCAGCAAAAAAGAAATAGCATTACAGCGAAATGGTCAGAGGACTGGGTGGGAGGGGTGTGTGTGTGTGTGTGTGTCTGAACGTGTGTTTACTTGTTTGTGTGGTTGCGAGCGGGAGAGCGAAGCAGAGGCATACGTTAGATCTATTGGTTCCTCAAAGTTTTTGTGTTACTTTTCTAATGCCACTTTTACTGTTAAAATGCCTTCTGTATTATGTAATCGTTAATCTAATACCATTGCACCCCTGTCCTAATGAACAAAGTGGACAGTGTTGTGCGCACACTACACAAAGCACGTTGTTCAAGCCATGGTGGGTGCGTGCATGCACGTATGCATGTGCATGTGTCTGGAGCAGCTGAACATACGATAACATGCCGGTTGTGCTAACCTGCCTTTTTTTTCTTTCTTTAATTAGTGTGCAGTGATGTGATGCATGAAATGAGGGAGTTTAGCTTTAATTGTGATGAGGTATTTTTACATGCGTGTACTATGCATGCACTATGCATGTACTATGAGTGTAGTGTGTTACACACACCCCCTTTTTTTCTTCAAGAGGAAATCAAGTCAACATAACTCGCATAATGTTTGATAATGTGTAATATAATAAGATTTCGCACTTTGAGTGGTTTCCTTCTCTCTCTCTCTCTCTCTCTCTCTCTCTCTCCCTCCTCCCTCCCTCCCCCTCTCCTGCCCTGTCTCGTGTGTGAGCAGGACTCAGCAGGACTCCATGCTTGCTGGTAAACGGGTTTCTGTCGCTGTGATCTGATGAGAGAGAGCAGCGAAAATGGCATTTCTGTCAATTACTCAAGATGGCACCTGTTCAATAACCTACCCTGTCTCTCTCCTTTTCTGTGTGCGCGCGTTTGCTTGTGTGTGTGGGTCCCGTGCGTGTGTGCGTGCGCGCGTCCGTGCGTGTGTGCCTGCGTGCGTGTGCGTGTGTGTGTGCCTCCGTGCGTGTGTGTGCGCGTGCGCGCACGCACTGCAGGAGCAGGATGAGGAGAGGCGCCGGCAGCTGAGAGAGAGAGCTCGGCAGCTGATAGCGGAGGCTCGATCAGGAGTAAAGATGGCCGAGTTCCCCCTCCACGCACACCCCCCCACTACTGCGGCACACTTCAAAGGAAGGTCACAGGCTGCTGGAGGTGGGTGCACCGGGCTTTTATAGCATGTGTATACACACACACACACACACACACACACACACATACTCATTTACACACACTCATTTACACACACACACACTCTTGTTTTACTATCGTTGTAGGGATCTTTCACTGACACAGTGATTACTGTAGCTAGTTAATTTTCCGCCTAACCCTAACCTGAAACTCAGTTACCAGAAGGAAATTATTTGGCTTTTTTAGGTTTTAAAATGAAAGTACCAATTTTTGTACCCGTGGGGACCACAAGATGTTCTTGTTCTTGTGGGGATATTTGATTCCTATCGAGATATTCATGCATACATTCTCACACACACATACACACTTGTGCTCTCTCACAGGTACACTTGCACCTACGTACTTGCACACTCGCATGTTCCTGCACTTAGACAAACATGCACACACATTTATGTGCGTTTGCACATATGAGGGCGCACTCACGTGCACATTCACTCATGTACATGCGTGCTCAACCACATACACTCATACACACACTCTGGTATACTCACCAACGCAAACACACTCAGGCGCACACACGCACATTCTCACATTCTTCATGCAAACACCCGCATGCATGCACAGACACACACAGGCATACTCACTCAAACACTCATGCACATATACCTCATACAGACCCTCAGGCACACATGCATACACAGATACTCATATAGGCTCATACAGTCAGGTGGACTCATGCTCATGTAAGCACACACACACACACAAACACACTCATGCAAACATCCTCATACACTCATACATGCGCGCACACTCATACATGTGTACACATTCGTGCACACACTTGCACTCATATATATATACTCATGCAGGCACATTCATTCACACTCACACATTTACATTAAAAAAAAACCTTTAAAGCGCGCACACTCGTCCATGCTAACATATGCAGCACATCACATCTATGTGTATACACATTCATAGATTGACCACACAAACGCGTTAGCCACACACAATTCCACACTAACGGGGATCCTCCAAACCCCTTTAGGACATGTGTATGTGCACATACACACGTCTGTATACACTCAGCGTGATGCATGCACACACTCCCTCAACTGTATATTATTCTGAATAACTGTATCCCTTTTTCAAACAGACAGTGCTAGATTTCTGCTCTAACATAAAAATGCTAAAAATCTTTTCTTGTACACTTAGTAATACCAATATTTCCCTGGTTTATGTGTGAACAAACTTTCAGCTTTCTCTCTTTTTGTGTTACGGGAACTTTTTTTGTCTTCGTTCAGGTGTGCATGCGCGCGTGCGTGAGAGATGCTGAATGGGGAAAAAAAGGAAACCTCATCTTCCCTCCCCACCGTTGTTATACCGCTGGCCCGAAAGTGCATTAAGCAGCCTACATGCGCGCACACACACTCTCAGAGTGAGTGTGTGAAGTCTAATTTGAAAGCATTCACAGAGGGCTACACATCCATTTGTTCAGGCAGAAGGTTTCCAGTTAATCCTCCAGAAATACGTCAGGAAAACTAAGAGCATCTGACGACAGTC
The DNA here is from genome assembly GCF_041902795.1 of Electrophorus electricus. Taxonomy (NCBI): domain Eukaryota; kingdom Metazoa; phylum Chordata; class Actinopteri; order Gymnotiformes; family Gymnotidae; genus Electrophorus; species Electrophorus electricus. The sequence continues at coordinate 3,370,973 of NC_137506.1, read as the reverse complement.
ATACACACGCGCGCGCGCGCACACACACATACAAACACACAGCAACTGTAGTGGCTGGAGCTGTTTGGTCAAAAGGTGGTCTACATTTTCCTCATTTATTTCACATTAGGCAGTTGTAAAGGGTCTTCAGCAGTAACGTAGTTAATGTAAATATGTCATTCTTGCAGCTATGTGTAATTTTATTGTGTGTAACGTAATCTGAGGGGTGTTAGATGTGCAATTACTGTTATGCCTGATTTACTGCGTAGAAAGAACGATGAGTTGGCCAACGGCTAACCACTATTTCTGATTTAATGTGTCAAATTGGTGGGGCGTTAGCGTGGTGGCTGACCGCTGTGTGCGATTCTCCACTAGCAGTCGTCCGTGTGTGTAGCATTTCACAGCTCAGGGGGCGAAGCAATATTCCTCTGCTTTAATCTCTGTCATCTCTCTCTCTCTTTCTCTCTCCCTCCCTCCCGCTCTCCCTCACTCCCCTTCTCTTTCTCTCTCTAACATGCCCCATTTTTCCCCCTTCATCTTGCCTGTGTGTGGGTAATGGAGGCCCCTCCTACACCGCTCACCCTCCATTCTGCTCGTTTACTCAGGCCTGAAACACCACTGTGGCCTTCACTCCATCTTCTGAGCGTTGGATGCACAGAGTCGGCTCCGACACAGGATAAGGGGGTGATGGGGGGGTGATGGGGTGGGGGGGGGGTGTGGGAGGGGGCATGGGGGGAACATTTCTGGGTTTATTTGGTGTTTCTGGTTGTTGAATTCTGCTAATTGTAGAACTCATTAAAAATCGGGTTGCAGGGAAATGCTATAGGCTTGATGCACAAGGCCTGCAGTGCAGAACGCATAATCCCACGAACACACACACACACACACATACACACACACACAGCTGTAATTCTGAGGGTACTGAAGCTGCATAGAGCGAAATGCTTGCCCGCAAAACTTTTCCAACTCCAGCACCGTGCAGCTTTTTAATTAG
>NC_137506.1:3312500-3365000 GCF_041902795.1 Electrophorus electricus | reverse complement strand
CACAATTGTATCCACTGCGGTAATGATTATGGTGATAACAGATAAAAGTGGGGTAGATCTCAACGAGGGGATACCCCCGATATCTGCCCCAGCCAGGGGTGGCAGGGGGGCACAGGGGCAGGTGTGGAGATGAGGGGGTGGTATCAGGGCTTAGGGGCTCTTGGCCCTTGGGGAGCTGGAGGAAGCCTAGCGGGGCTTTTAGACTTGAAGCTGGTTTGTTTTCGTGAGAAATTAACATGAAGAGAATTAGACCAGGTTAAAGGGCACTGTGGCAGTCTGTCTCTGGAGACTGGTGCTGGCTGCCTAAGAGAGGGCTAACAGGCACGCGCACGCAGGGTGTGTTAGAGGAGTCTCGCTCTGAGCATCAGGTCTGTGCTTGTACGAATCTTGTAAGCAAATCCAGCACATTTGCCTGTCAGATTTGTGCATGGGTCCAGATGAACCATTAATGGTGTTTCTCCTTTCAGTGAAGGGTGCGATTTGGGTTGACATTGCAGTGCTCTTTATTTCTGCCTAAATGTTTGCCCCATTGCATTGCTCATGGTAGAGTTTTCCATGCCACTTCTGTGACACCGTCAGGAAGAGCTTGCTAATTAGCCCAGGAGTTTGTTGGTTAGCTGAGGAGCTGAGGCAGGTGTGTTCAGAGCAGGCAGGTGTGCGGGGCAGGTCTTCCAGTACAGGCTCTGGAAAACTACAGTACACCGCTATTCGATACATCCAGTCAAATGAGACTTTTGTTTTCTTTGCCATTTGGTCCTCACGTGTGACGAGGGTGATTCTGGAACTTTGGACCTTTGACAGCGACTTTCATTGGCTGATGTTTTACCTAAGAACAGGTTTTTTCGATTGGCTGAGTGACCGTATGAACGGGTGCGACAGTGTTGGGTGCTGCCGGGAGGGTGGGGGAGGGGTGGATAGATGCCAACAGTCCCGCTAGGCCTCAGTGGACAGCCACCAGAGAAAAAGCTTAATTACTGCAGGGTTTTGAAAAGTCATTATTTAAGAGTAAAGGCTTTCTTTTTCTCAGCGTGGGTGTGTATGTGTGTGTTTCTGTCTGTCTGTCTTTATTAGCCAGTCTTGTTCTCATACACACACCAGTGAGTTAGCGTAGCACGCTAACAATGTTTCTCTCCTTTTGCTCTCAAGCTGTGGAACGTGTTCGCTAATTGCAAACTTTATTAGACGTTTCCCTTTTTTTTATTCTCGACGTGAGCGAGCCTTGTTCTGCAGGGAACGAGCCCTGTCGTTTCGCTTTCCACTCCGGTGCCATTTTGGGGCTGACTCATAATAATAACAAGGCCTTTCAGTATGGGGTTGATAGGGCTATAGCACGGCTGCCTCCCGCACACGGGTTTGCCTCCAAAACAATAGCGCTTTTAATTTGCATAATCTGAATATATTTTCTGGCTGTGGTTTCGTTGAAAGTCATCTTAATTGCCTTCTTACTTTCTGCTGCTGAGGTAACGCAGGCCAGAGAAGAAACACAGGTTTCCTCAGCACTTCATAATTAAACATTTTTTTTGCCTTGTGTTTAATTTGTTCCTCCCTTTAATGTAAACCTACTGTCATTTCTTCTTTTTTCTTTCGTTTTCTCTCCCTTCCTGTTTTAATGGACACTTAAACAAATGTGTCCAATTTGAATGCTGTTATTTGAATGAACATATCTCATGCTTTTTTTTTTTTTTTTTTTTTTTTTTTTTAAGTAATGTTTCTCTTCCTCTCCTGTAATGTGTAGAGCACTGTTGAGGACCTCAGGGCAGAGCGGCTGCGCAGAGCATCCGAACGCCTCCGCAGCACTGTGGTTTTCAGCAAGGAGTCTGCCGTGCGCAAGACTCAGCTCAAGTCCTTCAGCCAATACATGGAGACCAGGCCAGGTGAAGCCCCGCCCACAAACGGACATGACTTTCCCGCCCCCTGCACTGCTATACCTCAGCTCCAACATGCACACGAGGACTCCATACATGTAGTCCCCATAGGTGTGACGCCATAATACAGACTGTATAGACACACAGACTCCATAGACAGAGAGATTCTATACACAGGGTCCATAGATGTAAAGACTCTACGCACACACAAAAAAAAATTCATAGGTGTAAAGATTCTATACACACAGACTCCATGGACATTGGGACTCCATATGCAGACTCTGTAAACGTAAAGACTCCATACATACAGACACAGAGATGTAAAGACTTAGCCTGCTCATCTCTGTGCTGTGTGTAGTTAAAATAAATGACAGGCTAACCACCTCCTTCTAATTTTCTGATCGGTTAATAGAACTGGACTGTGTTGAAATTTTTAGTCACTCTTTACAGAGCCCAGCACAGTCACGAAAACCTTTGTTTTCTCATAGCTGCTACTTTAGTTATAGCTTTCAGGATGTATACAGTTTAGCCAAAGTGTTCTTTAAATAAACCGCTTACAGCAGCTTTAATAGACTTCACATGCACACGGGGACAGGTTCAGGCTCGCGGTATGCCTAAAAAAAACCCCAAAGTCAGTTCTCTGGCTTTGCACATGCAGTGCTGAGTTTATTGTCCTTGGCAGCGTAATCCAATGAGCAAGCTGCAATTAAATCTTGTACTTCAGTTCATGAACAGCCAGGTGAGTTATTCGAGCCTCAAGGGCGGAAGTGAGAATACATCTGCACACGCCCTTAAGTCTTGGCCCCGCCCTTCTTGGCATTGGTCACATAACTAACACACACTGTCTGTCATGACACGCCCTGCGGTCTTGGCCCCGCCCTTCTCTGCGTGGGCTACATCACTGCTGTTCTTTCAGTCACGACGCGGGGGCAGACATCACCGGAACTGTCCGGCTTGCGCACGCACACACACACACACACACACACACACACACACACACACACACACACACACACCATACACTCCTAGCAATATGTGAAATAAATGGGTGTGCTCTGGGTACTGGATGGATATGTCTCAGGCACATTTGACATCGGTTCTGTGTGTTCGACTGGTGTGACTGTAAGTGGTCCTAACCAAGAAGGCTCTCCACAACAGGAAATTGCACTGTGGTTTACGTCACTGTACTACGGTAAAGGTGTAAATACACTCTCTCTTAACCCCCTCTCCCTCCACACCCCCGCGCTCACAGAGGTGCGGAGACAGAGGTCAGTGCCTGAGGAGCTGAAGTTTGTGGGCGAGGAGGGCGGAGGACAGGAGGCAGAGGGACGCAGGACCATGGACGATGAGGTACTTCCTGCTGCTTTTAATTCTACTGCCTGCTTCCTTTCCTGATTCTCATGATAAATCAGGGATGACACATTTCACTCCAGCACCATCCCTCTCTCTCTCTCTCTCTCTCTCTCTCTCTCTCTCTCTCTCATACTCACACACACACACATACATACGCACTTTTTTTTTTTTTTTTTTTTTTTTTTTTTTTTAATACTGATGCCGATCATTTCTACCTTTAAGCCAGAGACACTCTGGCTATAACAAATTAAACTGCACTGATAACTGTCCCATCAGGAATATAAATAGTGAGGGGAGGGTGGGGGGGTTCTTCCTTTCCTTCTCTCTCCCTCACCATCTTTCACTTTCTCTCCCTCCTTATTCATAGGAAGAGAACTTTATTACATTTACAGTTAAACACGGGGTGTGGGTGGGTGTCTGGTACGGCACGTGTATGTGGGTGGGGGTCGGAGTGAGTGTGTGAGTGGCTGTGTTCGTCTCGGGGGCGTAAGAGTGTGTGGATGAGCGAGGGAGAGGCTTTGGGAGAGGGTGTTTGTTCGTGTGTGGCAGTGTGTGTGTGTGTGTGTGTGTGTGTGTGTGTGTGTGTGTGTGTGTGTGTGGAGACCCAGGCAAGCCCTCTCTCTGTGTGGGGGTTAATGGGTGTTGAACCCAGCCATTACCCAGCTCAGCCAGAATTACCCTCCCAATGATGTTTGCATTAATATAATATATATGGTAATTTCTGGCCTTAATTACAGCGGAGAGGGAGCGCTGATCATGTGTAAAATTGATTTTGGGGAGGAGTGTTCTGATAGAGCTGCTGGAGCTACCCGCCCTGTGATGGACGGCTGCACCAAACCCACCAAAAACTGCTGGCTAGCAGGAAAAATAGTGCTCCTTCCTCTCTCTCCATCCTCTTCCTCTTTATCTTTCTCTCCTTCTACTCCCTCCCTTCCTCTTTCCTTTTCTCTGTTCTGCTTTCCTATTAAAATGTGGCATATCAGCTGCGTGCGTGCGTGCGTGCGTGTGTGTGTGTTTTGTGTAATTTTGCAGCTGTCTTTAAATTGAGAATTTAAATGTATCCACTTTTTCTGCCCTGTTTGAGAGAGAAGGCGGGATGAGTGGATGTAGGGAGAGAGAATAAGCTGTGTGTGTGTTGCTCTGTCTGTCTCCCCTTACTGGTGTCCTGTTGAAGAGCACACTGACCCTTCTCACTCTGTTACTGGAGTCTGAAAGTGTGTGTGTGTGTGAGTGAGAGAGAGATGAATGAGTGTGGTGCATGTTTAATACTATAAAGGTAACCAATGCATTGGCCCCACTTAAAGGGTAGACTGTAGATTCCATCAACCTTAGTGCCACCATAGTATCCGTGTCATTACTTAGATGACATCATTTTTTTAAAAATAGAAAATAGCAAATGGAGTGCAATGAGCTATTTAAAAGCTCAAAAGAAAATGTCTAAATTATATGTCTAAAAAAATGTCGAGTTATATCTAAAATGTTTGTAAGAACACCACCACGTAGTTACTTTGTACGAGTATTTTAAAAATACAATTAGCCAAAAATGAAAATGAATGTAATGAATATCAAATCTTTTTTTTTTCTTTCCCGGTTGTTTTAAATTTGGAATTTGGAAGTGTTTGTATGTTCAACGTGACACTCATGCAGTGATGATTAACCTCACGTCTTTCTCTCCTCCCTTCTCTCTCCCTCTCTCCCTTTTTCCTTCACTCTTCCCATCTCTCTCCCCCCCATGTTTGTTCTTGCCCCAGCAGAAAGCGTTCAAAGACACCAGTCAGTATGTGGTAGGGGAGCTGACGGCTCTGGAGAGTGAGCAGAGGCACATTGACACTCGCGCGTCCTGCGTGGAGAAGCGTCTTCGCTATCTCATGGACACAGGTACCGCGCCCAATTACGCTGTAAACAGTTTTGGCAAATTGAGCGTTCACTAACTCTTATGGAGTTTGGGAAGTGGGCACGTTTGAAGCCGATGTGCCCGGGCAGAGGCGGGCGGAGCGGGGGGGGGGCTAAAGGGCGGTGGTGGTTGGGGGGGGGCTCTCTGGGCCGCGGCGATAAGCAGAGCTTCGCGGGAGCCGATAACGGCCACTGATAGCGGCCGCCAGCCGGGCGCTATTGAACAGAGCCCGTGCAGTAGAGCGCAACATGCCTCGTATATCTGGCCTGCATTGATATGCTGTAGCGGAGAGAGGGAGGGAAAGAGGAAGAGAGGAGAGAGATGGAGAGAGAGAGGAGAAAGAGGGAAAGAGAGGGTGGAGAGAAGGAAGACAGAGTGGAGGAATAGGTGTGGAAAGCAGGATATGGTGGAGGGGTGAAGAGGGTTCAGAGCAGAGGATTGTGGGGTGGGACTGGGGCTGAAATAATGCCATACACATAGATACATGCCGGTGCACTTTCTCTAAAACACACATAGATGTAAAGAGGATCCCTGTGTGTGTGTGATTTTTCTGCTGTTAAAGTGTGACGTGCAGCTCTGGGCAAGGAAGGAGCAGTGATTTCCGCTCCGCCGCTGAAATCGGAGCCCAGGGTTCAGCCACAGAGCCACTGATACTAAACAATCATTTTTCCAACAAGGACATCCTCTGACAGCCAGAGAGAGAGAGAGAAAAGGAGAATGAGGGAGGAAAAATAGATGATTGGGCTCATGTGGTTCTTGGTTGGTTACATCGCTCCGATATCAGAACTCTCTCTCTCCATTTTGTGTTCGCCATCCCCTACACCCGCCCCATCCCCCACCCCGTCATGGTCCCACCCTTCCGTTGACTGTCAAGCCTGTATACTCCAGAGGCATTGTGGGAACCTGGATGGGCTTTAGACTTGGCTGCGATATGAAAAAGCGGAAGTTGGCCGCATAGAACACCAACCCTACGCCCTCAGATACATCTGCACATGCTCACACTTCTCAGAGAGCATGAAGGCGTGAGCAGGCGAGAGACAGACAGAGGGAGGGAGGGAGATGGACGCATGTACCTGTGCGTATGGCATGCCGACCTGCGTACTCCGCAGCCCTCAGATTTGGAGCGTGAGCAGGTGTGTGTACTTATGTGAACCGTGCATGTGTTTTTGGACTGTGGGCTTGTGTCTGTGTGCACTACGCCTACCAACCGTAATCCTGCAGTGATGTACAGGTTAACGCAGCAGTGCGGTTATACCAAAGAACTGCCCTCCAGTGCACTCCGCCCACTTAGCCCACAGCACAGTTAATCTTCCTAATGGCCAGAAACCATCCTCTTTAACTAACTCCTAATGCACCGAGAGATTCATAATTATGATCTCTAATTATAGAACAGTGATGGTTTCCTCCACTTTGATATATTGGCTCTGCGTGACTTTGTAGAGGAAGAAAGGGGAACAGCCCAGTGTGTGATTGCCATGGCCGTCATACGTGGGCTGGTTTCTGGGTGACTGTAGGCATGAGTCCATCGCCCAGTAACCAGAGTTGTGTGAGAACTCTGTGTTAGCTGCAGAAAGCTTCATAAACTTTAAGGTGCATTAAATCTCACATTTGTGTGCTTTGTACATTTACAGCATTTAGCTGACACGTTTATCCAAAGTGACTTACAATTATGACTGAATATTCAACTTGAGCAATCGCGCGTTAAGGGCCTTGCTCAGGGGCCCAACAGGGGCAACTTGGCAGTGGTGGGGCCAGAACTGGATCATTCTGATTACAAGTCGAGTACCTTAACCACTGAGCTGCCACTGCTTCGTAAAGTGTTGAGATGCGTTAAAGCTCATGTTCATCAGCTCTGTAAAGTGTCTTTAGGTTGAGCTGCGTTAATGCACTTTGTAGAGTAGCATTGTTCGATAAGTTTGATTTTAAAAGCTAATGAAAGACAGCACTGATGGTGGGCAGAGCTATCAATGAATGACAGCATGGCTGCAGCTATGGGAGCCAGTGGGCCACTGAGAACTGGGTACATTCTTGACATTTCTGAGCAATTACAGAAAAGTACTATTGCCGTGTGTGTGTGTGTGTGTGTGTGTGTGCGCGCGCATGTGCGCGCACGCTCGCAAGTGTATATGTGCACGCACGTGAGAGTGCGTGTATGAATGCATATGTGCGGTTGTGTGTATGCGTTTGTGTATGTACATTTGAATGTTGCAGTGTAATCTAGGATCAGCTGTGTCCGTGTGCTGGGTATAATATGAAAGCCAGACACTGACTCCAGACCAGTTAGAGAGGCAGCCTATCGGGTCTAGCCTGTATTACACATGCATGTGCAGAAGATAGATAGGGCATGCTCAGCCAGGTGTGGGTGTTCCAGCACAGGTAAGCCCATGTGCGTGCGCGTGTGTGTGTACCTGTGTGTATAAACCTGGGAGGACACACTTTCACTGCTGAAGACAGAAAAGCTGAGCTTTCTGATGGATAAAGTTCCAATTGATCATTGTTTTACCAGCATGAACTGTGTGACCCTGCAGGAGAGGGAGAGCAGCAGGCATTCGTCTGTTCATAAACTAACCCTTCATTCAATATCCATTTATTTACTTTATTCATCTATTAAGGAGCGTTATATGTGGGATAAGTGTAAACGTGTAACTCCTTCCCATTCTCTCTCTCTCTCTCTCTCTCTCTCTCTCTCTCTCTCTCTCTCTGTGTGTGTGTGTGTGTGTGTGTGTGTGTGTGTGTGTGTGTGTGTGTGTGTGTGTGTGTGTGTGTGTGTGTGTGTGTGTGTGTGTGTGTGTGTGTGTGTGTGCCCTGCTGCTCTCCCCTAGATTAAGCACACTGCTGAATTCAGTGCCGCTGCGTCGGCTCCCCAGAAGAATTCACAGTAATTGGGCTGCTTAATTTATTTACTGGGCGCAGTTCACAGCACATTAGAGAATGGAGATAATTGAACAAGAATTGTCAAGTGTCTTCTGATATCAGACACATTACAGAAGGGAGCATGCATAAAAACTCCATTTCTATGCAACCATTGTTTATGGTAATTAAGTACACAGATTTATTCCTTGGTTGCCTTCCAAGCTTATGGCAACCACCATTGTTGTCCTCTATTAATATGTAATCAGTAAATAGTTTAATTTTCTAATCTGCAGTTGGAGAATTCACTTTCTAACAACTCTTAATTATGGCAGCACCCCAATGATGTGGGCACCGACGAACTTGCTGTCCGTAAACGGGGAGGCGGAGTTTTCCCCATGGGGGGTGAAGTTCGCCCCAGGGAGGGGGGCGTTCTCACTGAAACTCCTGCTTAATGACCTTATTTGTGCACCAGAGAGAGTACGGCCCTTTTACACCCCCCACCCGCTAAAAGAACTCAAATAAATGAATTAAAATGCTTCAGAAATGCACCCTACAGCCACAAATATATTAAACACTCCTAATATACTCATTTTGTATTATCATTTAACCATTTGATATTCTCATATTTTTGATAACTATATCAATTTTGAATGATTTGACGGGGAGAAAAAAAGGAGACATTGGTGGGTGGGGGTCTATTCACCTTTGAAATTGTCAGTGTGTTGAACCACTGTAGGTGTGAGTGCTGTATTGAAATTCTGGTATTGAGGCGTGTGGGAAATGTTATCGGTGCTGCTTTTGATACTCTGCCAGCTGTCTGAATGCATGTGCCTGAAAATCACCACCGCTTCTACGTTTATGCACACATATGATTTTCAAATTACCTTATAACTCACAACAATGAGCGCAATTATGAAAATAATGGCATTTAAAGTCACTGGCAGAAGCTCAGACCTAGAGAGCACTCGATAAGGCCGATAAAAAAAAAACAGTCTGAAAGGTAAAGGGACGAGTTTGAGGTGAGATTAACATATGTTTAAAAATTGCACGCGAGCCTGATAAGACTGATGCAGCTTTTATTTCACCCTAATCCCCCTTTTCTCCCTCTTCAGGCCCAGAAATTCATACAAGACAGATACCCCTGGCCCAGAGAGCAAGACAGATACCCCTAGCCCAGAGAGCAAGACAGATACCCCTGGCCCAGAGAGCAAGACAGATACCCCTGGCCCAGAGAGCAGGACAGATACCCCTGGCCCAGAGAGCAGGACAGATACCCCTGGCCCAGAGAGCAGGACAGATACCCCTGGCCCAGAGAGCAGGACAGATACCCCTGGCTCAGAGAGCAGGACTGATGCCCCTGGCCCAGAGAGCAGGACAGATACCCCTGGCCCAGAGAGCAGGACTGATGCCCCTGGCTCAGAGAGTCAGACAGATACCCCTGGCCCAGAGAGCAGGACAGATACCCCTGGCCCAGAGAGCAAGGCCGATACCCCTGGCCCAGAGAGCAGGACAGATACCCCTGGCCCAGAGAGCAAGGCCAATACCCCTGGCCCAGAGAGCAAGGCCTATACCACGGGTTCTGAGCAGTGTTTCTGTGGCAGTGTTTGCACTGGGATTTATAACTCCCTGCTTCTGTAACAGTGTTTACACTGGGGTTTTCAATTCACTTCTGCTGTAGTGTTTACACAAGTGTTTGGAACTTCAACAGTGTTTACATTCACTCGGGGTGTTGGACAGATATCATTGGGTCAGTGAGAGGAAGGTTCACCCATGTCATCCTTTGCTACACTGCTCAACAGACCTGACGCCATGGGTAGCACAGAGTTGTGTGTCGTTCATGCAAAAATGGCTGGGGTCTGTAATTCACTTCTGCTGTAGTGTTTATACTGGGGTCTGTAATTCACTTCTGCTGTAGTGTTTATACTGGGGTCTGTAATTCACTTCTGCTGTAGTGTTTATACTGGGGTCTGTAACTCACTTCTGCCGTATTGTTTACAATGGGGTCTGTAACTCACTTCTGCTATAGTGTTTACACTAGGGTTTGTAACTCTGTTTTGCTGTGGTGTTTACACTGGGGTTTGTAACTCTGTTTTGCTGTAGTGTTTCCACTGGGGTTTGTAACTCTGTTTTGCTGTGGTGTTTACACTGGGGTTTGTAACTGTTCTGCTGTAATGTTTACACTGGGGTTTGTAGCTCACTTTTGCTGTAGTGTTTATACTGGGGATTGTAATTCCTCTGCTTTTCTCTCCAGTGTGAGGGCTGATGTAGGTCTGAGTTTTGCTTACAGAGAGAGTGTGTGTGTGTGTGTGTGTGTGTGTGTGTGTGTGTGTGTGTGTGTGTGTGTGTGTGTGTGCGTGCGCGTGCGCACGCGCGTGTTCGCAAGTTAGTCTATGTATGCGTTTGTGGTGTAAGTATGTGTATACATGTGTGTGTTCATGTGCGTGCATGTATGAGTGTATGCATGTATATATTTGTGCATGCGAATATGCTTGTATAGTGTGTGGTTGTGTCTTTGCGTACGTGTGCTGGTATGCGTGTGTTTGCATGTATTTGTGCATGCCTGTCTGTGTATGCTTGTACACGTGTGTATGAGTGTGTTGGCTGCTCGGTGTGTAACTTCCCCTCTGTCTGCCTACAGATTTAAGCTGGCCTACGTGAGGAGCATGGGGATCTGTCTCTGAGCTCCCGCAACACAAACAGCCAGCACAGCTCTAAGTATATTATCAGCCGACTTCTTTCACAAACGTATTGCTAAAGAAGCTTAACATTAATTATTGTAACTTTGGGAAGATTACATCCACCGCAGGCTTGTAAGCGGTGGCATAGTCCTCTTGACCTCCTGTGCAAGAGCTTAAAGACACAAGAATGGCATTTCCCCAGCATTAATGGGATAACCAGTCTAATCTTTCAACAGTAAGAGAGGAAAAAGTGTTCTGAGCATAACACCCGCCGTTTGCAGGAGGAGTTTTGTGATGTCTCTCGTCATCAGCGGACATTAGTTTACATCACTGTATTACTGCGAATTCTCTCTCTCCTTCAGTCTTTCTCCCTCTCCCCCACCCATCTCCCTCTCCCTCTCTCTCTCTCTCTCTCTCTCTCTCTCTCTCTCTCTCTCTCTCTCTCTCTCTCTGGGTTTGCATGCTGCATTGGTGCCTTGTCCACTCTAATTTCAAAGACCAAAGACTTCATCTTGCCTCCCTGCCGGGACTGCGGGCCAGTGAGCAGAGAGTGAACTGTGAGACAAACGCAGGAATGTTCCTGTCAGAGGCCAGGGCCAGATCAGGGGGAGACTGCCTCTTCAGACCAGACTTAATGCTGGACTTTGTCCCACCACTTCAAGGGCTGGTTAACATCAGAATGGTCCATTTTCAGCTGGGGCGTCTTCTTTTTTCCCTTTTCCTATTTTCTACCTTTGTTTCACTTTCACGACAGAGCTTGTAATTGGGTTTCCGTTCAGCTTGTTTCAAAATAATTTAACACCTCCCCACTTTATTTCTCTTTGGGGCTGCGTCTTTTTGGGTTGTTTTTTTTTTGCTTGTTTGTTTGTGTTAGGAAAAAAATGCATACTTAGTGTGCCTCCAGAGAGAGCAAGAGAGAATGGCCACTCGTCAGCCTTATGTAATCTCCAGCACCGTTTGTATGTTGAAGCAGCGAAAACAGTTTAATTAGTTAAGTGGCACTGACTTTGTGCTCTGAACCCCCCCCCCCCCCCCACTCTACACCCCCCAGACTTACCCCTCAGTCCCATACCCAGGCCCACACTGGCTTTTCCCACATGTGAGGAAGGTCCCCCCCCCCCCCCCCTTTTCTTTCTCCTTTCGGTCTGGTATCAGCTTTTCAAACATTCTTTAACAGTTGGATGAAAGGGGATTTTTAGGAAGATTAAGGAGCAGGATCCTCCAGGCATTGTCTGAGAATCTTCAGATAAAGCGTGGCGGGTGGATGGAGCTGGTGGGAGGGGCCATGGGGAGGGCCTGTTGGGTGCTGCTCCTCTCCTCCACTTTGAGAGACGTGTCATTTTCATCCCCCCCCCCCCCTCTTTTTTTAATAACTGCATGGAAATTATGATGAGCCTCCGTTGTTCCTCCCCCAGCCCTTCTCCCCTGTCATATCCTTTTCTCTCTCTCTCGCTCTCCCTCTCTCTCGCTGTCTGCGTTGTTCGGCAGCCTCGTCGTCCTTTTAAATTGTTGGTGTGAAGTTAAGTTAAATGCCGCTGCGACTAGCACGGCGGGTAGTCGGCGATAGCCCTGATTAGCATTCTCCAAAAAACGCAGGCACAGTGACGCCGCTCATTCTAATCTCCCCTTTATTGAAGCACCTCGAGGCCTTTTCATGGGCCGCCCCTCTGTCTGCCCGCAGCCAAGGCTTTCAGCGTGTCCCCCTGCAAAGCCAGCGTGGCATGGGCAGACGCACACGCCGGCCGTTCCTCTCCCCTCCTCCTGCCTGCTCTCGCAGCTCCTCTGGGCCCACACATGGCTTTATTTTCATCTTCATCATACAGGAAATTTGATCTTTTCCTTCTCCTTTGATTTCTGAAACGCTCTAGGGATAGTAACACTCTAGGGACCGGCTACTGGTCACAAATGTTATCGTCAAATATGATTCAATTAAATGATATTTTTGGTCTTGCCGCTTAGATTGAAATAGGCTAAACGGAGTCACGAGCCAGTTTCCGTGTGTGAAGCGGTATTTGCATAATTGATCGTTATTTGGTTTACAAATTGTCCATTGACAACATAATTGAATTTTAGCAGTGCAGTAAATTAATGGACCTTTTCATATGGTAACTGATTAAGACACACTTTACAATGAGGTGCAGTGACGTGGGGGTCGGCCCGTAATTAGGGCTTTGACATGCTAACGGCCGGGCCGTGCTACCCGGGTATTGTGTGTTTGCCTTTGTACGAGACTCACTGCTGGGGCGCGCTCTGTCACCTCCGCCGGCCCAGCCCCTCTTCTTCTGCATGCCGCAGCAAGTGAGCGGCAAGCCGTTCCAGCCCCCTCCCAGCCAATAGAAGCACAGTTTCTAGGCTATTGTTGTGCTGTTAGCTGCTAAGTAGGGAGAGATGGAGAGATAACGAGGGAATGGGGCTCTGTACTTACAGTAGGGAGGAGCCCCATTATCAGTTTGTCCTTAAGCAAACCTGAGAGGGGAGGGGATTTGGGGGGGGGGGGGGATGCCCGAATCCACAATGCAGATGTGGGAGAGGAGGCTAATACTGTTAACAGATCCATTACTCACTCAGCTTACTTCATTAAGTGAATTGGGTGGCAACCATGTTGGCCTTGTTGAAATGCGTGCAATATGACACTGCTCAAATTTGTTCCAACACATAGCCCGGGGGGGGCCCCAGTCCGCTAATAGACGGGGAGGGCCAAATTATGCAGAGTAACCAGGAGGGGCAAGTGACAGCATACACACAGGCAGTGCAACACTGCTATAGTGAGTTGTCGTAAATGTTCTTTTTCTCTTAATCAACAGTACTTTCATGGCCAGGTTCAACAATGTTTGTGTCACTGTTCTCATGTGCGCCTCTTCCTGTTGGCGATCCAAAAACAATCACGAGTTTCCTTGGGTTTTTTTTCTACAGAGGCCAGATTTGCATACTTTAGTGCGTCGAGCAATTATAATTCTTATTTAAACGAGTGAAAATATGCAAGCATTGTTTGAGCTATTATTGACTGAGTGTAGGTGATGCATCAAGGATTTAATTCATCAAATAAATCAAACAGAGGGAAAATGTAGAGGTTAAAAAAAGCATGTTAGCGTTGCAAGTAAGTCATGCTAGCTCGTTAGCTGAAGGTGGCTGGTTTAGCCCCCTGTCCCTCCAAATTAATTTTCCCTCTTCTATATTGGTAATAGAAACAGTAATATTAGTAATTGTTCTTATACATTAAAAAGTGTGTGTGTGTGTGTGTGTGTGTGTGTGTGTGTGTGTGTGTGTGTGTGTGTGTGTGTGTGTGTGTGTGTGTGTGTGTGTGAGAGAGAGAGAGAGAGAGAGAGAGAGAGAGAGAGAGAGAGAGAGAGTCTGGCTCATACTATAAAATAGAGAATGCTTAACAGAAAGGTAGAATGTAGGATGTTGATACTTTAACTTGAATTAAATAATGTTAAAACAAACGGAATTTTTCAGAAATGTTCTATTAATAAAAGCATTGCAGGCTTTGTTGGGCATTTCTATTGTGCTGATAGGAGTATTAGCAGTATTACGTCACTGCTGCAGTTTCTTAGAAACAAGAGCCCTTGTTCTTATGATGAAGAAAAAGAACTTTTTCCAGACCATTGTTGCATCGTGAAGTGTTTACAGCTGCCCTATTCTCAGAGTGAATGTGATACTATGATCCCTCACTTTGCTCTTATCTTTCTGCCATAAATAATAAAAAGAAAAAATGGCAACAAAGTCAGATAGCCATGTTAAGATTTAGGTTTTATTTTTGTCAGAAATGGCTGTAATGATTAGAGTCAAGCATAGTCAAGTCAGGGCTCGGGTACAGTATCCACGGGTCCAGCCGAACGCGTTCCATTTGGCCGCGTGGAGACTTTTGTTGGGGACTCCATGCGAACACAGATACATATGCATGGGTGCCTGCCTCTGTCCTGGAGGGTTCTCTTTTACACCCACCCCCATGCCAACAGGCCTCTGCGCTCTCAACTAATCAGTGCCTCAGATAGCTGCATTGTGGCCTTATGCAAATCTGTTTACATTGGAATACGGGACTGGAGGGATCCTGGGCCCGGGCTCCGCCGTTGAACGAAGAGAATACCCAAGGCCAACAAATAAATGAAAGTTTGCCCAAATCCGTCAGATAATGGGTACTGTGTTCAGACTAACCACGGAGGAGAGATAAACGCGGGGATTACTCGGGGGTTTTGCATCAGTTGCTTTCTGCTGGGTGGCCTCACTTGTCAAAAAGAGGGGAGGGGGAGGGGAGGAAAGAGAAGGTAGAAGAAAGAAAGAAAAAAACATTTAACACAAGCACATTCACATGGCGCACTGAGAGAAGGAGTGCGGCTAATTCCATCAAAGCTGCAGAAATCAAGTATTAATTTATTCTGTCCCCTCCCTCCTACCGTCGCCATTGTTACTTCGATTGTTGATCACTTCGGTAACATCTGGTCTCAGTCGCTTTTGGACGCCGGCTGGCGTCAAGCCGATGACCAGCCAAAAAAAAGGCAAAACCATAATAGCTTGGATGTTTCACACAGCTGATTTTTAATACCAAGCCTTTGGTTATAGAATAAACGTTGAAAGGTTTGTATTATTGCATGTCTCTTGGCTACAGTGGTAAACGTGTGTTGACCGTAACCCCAATACACAGTGCCCTGTTTTGTTAGAATACTAACAATCTTGACTCTGTTTGCTACATTTGGAAAAACTTTGTTGTTTTAGGTGTTTTAATTTAGTTCACATCTTTGAGAGCGTTACCAACCAATCTACAAATATCTTGACATCCAACTTCTCATACGGATTCCATACAGTAAGAATCCGTCTTCACGAGTGTTCCTGAATGTGTGTTTGGCAGGCCCGGCGCAGCCGGGAGCTTGTGAGAGTGTCTGGTGATGCCGAGATGTGCTGTTTGAATGGGGGACTTTGAGGGGCAGCAGATTATGACTTGATTATACCGTCTTCTCCCAGCTCTGGGCGAAATGAGCTGTTGACATTCTTTGGGGTCATCTCCCAAGATAGCAGGCCAACCACCAGGATTCACCCGATAAACCCATCCAACTAGACCTTTATCCATTTCACTACAACTAGGAAAGGTGGAGGAGAGATGAATACTGTTAACTTTGATGTGGTTAGCCACACCCCGACGCCCCACCACCAAGGGGTGGGGTTTGCGCCAAACCCCAGGGCCGTTAGCCAACGAAGGGGGCTGATGCCGAAATTATATTTGCACAGTTTTTGAGCAAACGCATGTCAACATGTTTTCAGACAGCTATTAAAGACTCGATCGGAAGCTGGGGAAACAGCAAGCAGACAGTCACGGGATTAACACCCTGTTTACCAACAGACGGCACGCTGGACCTCTGTGGCGTGTGCTTTAGCAGGGGGGTTACCAACAGACATCCATTTTCTGTGTTTTGCCATGTTCGCCACTGCTTGTTCTAGCCGTGGTGTTTGATTTTGCCGGTTGTGTTATTTGAAACCTGTTGTAGTTTTGCTGAAAACCAGCCCGAAAGTCACAGCAGTTTCATAACGAGCGATTTAACCGTTCCAAAGAGCTCTGGGATATCTTGTTGAAAAATAACTAATTTCGTACGTCATTTTGAAGTGTACTGACATGCTTGTTATATAATATGTCCACTCCTGGTGTATACGCTCCATCATGTATATACGAGAAAGAAACATAAATCAGGTACATAGCAAGTCTTCCATCTGATGACGTGTCAGGTTCT
Source organism: Electrophorus electricus (assembly GCF_041902795.1). Taxonomy (NCBI): domain Eukaryota; kingdom Metazoa; phylum Chordata; class Actinopteri; order Gymnotiformes; family Gymnotidae; genus Electrophorus; species Electrophorus electricus. The sequence continues at coordinate 3,348,637 of NC_137506.1, read as the reverse complement.
CTCCATCTTATTCAAAAAGCACACACCCCTCTGTAATGCCCTTGTGTAACGTGGGCTGGCACAGGGCCCTGCTGTGAGGCAGACCTGGAGCAGAGACAAAGGCACAATGTGGCAGGGAGCTTACCACCGACCGCTCACGCTGACGCTGGCGAACAGGGCAGCCATACATCCTGGCCTCTCCACTTCTGTCCCCATGCTAATGAACCGCCGACTCTGATCTTTCCTCCGCTCGCCATGTTTTCACCGACTTCAAGGACCACATGGCGCTAGCAAAATAAAGACGGCTAAATGAGGATTTTTAACGCTTTTTGTGTCGGCGGCTCGGAGCTTTTCAGCCGGGCGCGCTCATTTAATCTTCCCTCCGAGAAAGAAAGGGAGGAAAATGGAAGAAAGGGGAGAAAAAAGGTAAAATGTGCAACGAGGACTTCGAGGCGGCAGCACGGGAGGGGAGCACTGTTAGGGTATCGCCCGATTTCCTCTCCGGGCGAAGGGAGAGGAATAAAACGATCTCTAAATCACAAACATTCAAACAAATCTGTCGTCTTTGTTGATCAAATTCTTCTTTTTCCCAAAAAAAAAAAAAGGAATGTAAAAAAAAAGAACAAAAAACAAAGCAACAACTCGTTGTTAAATATCAAGAAACCTTCGCTAAAACTCAATAATATCACTGACGCGTCACACGGTCCACTTGAAAGATCTCGAACAAGGCTGAGAGATAAAGGGTGAAAGAACGGCCAGGCTTGGCCCAGACCCCAGCAGTCAGCCTGCCCCTCTCTTTAATAGCGTCATTCTCTATAAAAGCCACTGGGAAGCACCTCGCATTAGCTCTGGAGATCACTAGTTAATAGGATGATGTCTTTTAGCTTTTGTTATGAGATTATTAACCGGGATAGGTTTCTCTTCTCATCCGAGCCACGGCCTGGAGAGCCTGTTGAACACAAGTGCTAAAATGCGCCATCCCCTCCCCCACCTATATTGTCCTGGCCTCATATTGTCCAAGCCTTTTTAATGAAACACCTTTTTCCTGAGGGCTTCACCAGGTGATCTTTCTTTTAGCGCTCTCTCATCTGCCACTCGTGCAATATTAATTACCTGAAGTGTCCTGCTTTCTTCAAAGGCTCTTGAGTTCTGGCGCTGTGTTTAACATGGGCAAAGCTGGCCCAAAGTGAGAGAGCGAAAGAGAATGAAATGATAGTCAAAATAAGAATGAGACCCAGAGAATGAGATCTCTGGCTCCAGACCCTTGCCCATTAGCCAGTGAGGGTTAATTTATAGAACCTTATTTTCTGCTGTTCCTGGTTATTATATTATTTTAAGCATTAAGTCAAACACTGAAATGTGTCATTTTCTGTCTGCATTAAGCAGATCTTATTATCTTTGTAAGTAATAAAAAATTGAATAAATCATTATAAACTTGCTTTCTGAGAGATTAAAAAAAATTGTGTAAATGGACTTTAACTTATTAGGGAAATTACGTGTAAAATATTTAAATGACACCATATTCTGTCTGCACTATATTCTCTCTGTTTTGGTATTGTCTGATTGTTACTGTGGGTCACTGTTAGTGCATCGTCATAAACAGGCTGCCCTCACAGTTAATTTAAAATCAATAACACAGTTCAATGTTTACCACAAGAGTCCAGGAATATTTCACCTTCTGAGCGTCCCACATGTCGTCCTTTTTATCCATGTTTTGCGTCCATCCATCACTGTGCATCTCTTTAATATTTGGGCAGTGTAGCGCTGTGTTGTGTGGTGATGAGGAGTGTTATGGTTGTTTTGTAATGTAAACTGCCTGTCCGGGTCGTTGTGCTCCGAGCCAGGGAGAGATAGCAGCCAGCCTGCCCAGGGATTAAGGCAGGAGGTGCAGCCCTAGCTAGCCGATAGTCTGTCAGGTCGTGATAATGTTTATTGATTAAAAAAAAAAAAACAGTTTAATAGAGTGGGGGGTTGTGGACAGAGATGGACGTATTTGTGATTGCTGAAGGTTGACGGACAGCCAGACTAAAATTCATATTGCCTTTACCTTAGAGAGCGTGTGTGTGTGTGTGAGAGTGTGTGAAATATAGAATTTCAGGTAGGGAGAAAGAGTTGAGTTAGGTGAATTGAAAATAAATTTTCAGGTTAAATGTGGATAAAAAGAAAGAGAGGGAGAGAGAGAACTCTATTATGAAGAAGCTGTTTGTTTTACCCCTCCTGTGAGGGTTTCAGGGCTGAGGTGTCTTGGCTGTTAGCTCACGGACAAGGCTGTTTGCAGAGCGCGTGTTTGTGTTTCCGGCAGTGTGGGGACACATGAGAGAGACATATTAGAGGGAAAACCCCTATCTCTCTCCAGCCTCTCTCCTAACACACACTCAAACAATTACATGAAAGGATGGCACGATAACGCTGTATGTATAGCCAAGACTTTTCTCTCATTAAAACCGACTTTGTCCGTGTGTGTGTGTGTGTGTGTGTGTGTGTGTGTTTCTCTCCCCGCAGTGTAAGGGTTCTTATGGTTATGAATTCTTTTTCTTAAGCCGCAAAGCAAGCAACAGTAGGTCAATAATACCGCGGGCAATTCAAATCTTTGTCGTGGGAGGCTTGAAGCCATAGTTGGTGAATTAAACGCTAAAAGCTCTGTTCACAAACACATTCAACGCACACAGATATGTCAGCGTGGTGTAATGCACACAGACTTCTGCTCTTGAGCCAATCGTAAGACTCCTGCTACTGAAAAAGCATGTCAAATTCTTTTTGTGGAATTTTATAGAGATTAAATGATTTCCCATACAAGTCCCGTGGTGAAGCCCCTCCATCCAATGATTGATTTCCTGCAGCAAGAATAATAATAATTATAATAATAGCGATGTGTGCAATTGCACTATTTTTTTTTTTTTATTATTATGATTTTGTACGATAAGGCTGGTCACTGAAGAAGATCAAACGCCCAGCCTTTCTTGTTATTTTGTAAAGCGGTAATATGCCTTGTTGCTTTCTTGGTCTCCGTGGTCACTTAGAAGATCAGTGGCATGGAGGGGAAGAGCTTCGCGCTTAACCAGTTTGGCATAAATAAGTGAAAATGTGTTCTGTCTATTTTGAAACTAGTGATGGGCCTCCTTAACCACAATGGCTGCCGCTTTATCCTGAGATTAGGTATTGTGCTTAAAGCAAAACTGGCTTCCCTCAGCCGGGCCCAGGGCTACTGCTGCCCTTTCATTTCACGCTAACAAGACTTCTCCATGCCACAGCCCCACTCTAAGTAATTAAATCAATCCTTTTGTACCTAGCGCACCCCCCCTCCCCCCACTGACGGGCAAGGGCCTGATTGTTCCCTTCATGCATATTCAGAAAGACTCTTGCCGACAGACCTTTAATGAGGTCCTACTCACTCGCACAAAACAATGTTCATCTTGTTCTTTTTCGTTTTTCCATTTCTGATTTTTCTTTTTTTCCTCCTCTCGGTGGAGCTCCTCACAGCAGCTGAGCACAGATGCAGCACACACTGAAGGACTGTCCAACCCTCTTAAAAGAAATGTTAAGAAAGTGTCTGCTGCAAAGAAGTTGAAATTTGGGCCTTAAAACTCCGATAGACAAATTGGATTACTGTGCATTGGATTAAAAAGAAAATGGTCGGATAAGAAACGAGAAGAGCTTGCTGTGATCATAGGATTTAATAATCTCCCCCCCCCCCCCAACAGAGTAAAGAAACTTAGTTAGAAAACCTCACTACATTCGACATTACTACTCACTACAGTTGAAAGATTATCTAAACCAAGTGAGGGGAAAAAAGGTAAATTAAACAAAAATGACAACCAGAGCATTTCCCATACTGGGAATGTTCAATTATGTTCAAATTTGTGTGGTTTATTTATTTTTATTGTTTTGCAAATGTCTGAACAGGAATGCCTTTAAATTCACATCATTCATTTGCCTTGTTATCACTATAAATAAAGTTGAAAGGCATGTTTGTTTTGATGCATGCACTCAGTGTGTTTTAGTGCATGGTAACCTCCAGGATCATTCAAAGAAAAGAGATACATAAAACACATTATGTACTGTGAAATGTAATATAATATGCAAAACACGAATCCTAAATATAAGGACACAAAACATGAATCCTAAATGCAGCTGAACAAACTTTCTATTTAGTTCAGAAATGTTCATAAGGGTTTTAGACTGTGTGTATGCACGCTATAGCTGAGAGTTGGTAATCAGTAAAGGATAGCCGGGAAAAGGCAACAATGTGTAGTATGAGGGGATTTCATTAATGCTATCTGGTTTAAATGTAACAGTGGCTGTGATGGTTATCTTAATCTTATTTGGCTATAGAGGCTAGTTCACCCAGACACGGCCGTAAACCCTCAGGCCAACCAGCCAAGACTGCCTGCCTGCAGTGTGTGTGTGTGTGTGTGTGTGTGTGTGTGTGTGGGTGAGTGAGAGAGAGATAGATTTCTTGCATGTATGTATTTTGAGGAAGTGTGTATTTGTGCATTACCTTGCTGCAGTGAATAGGCAAGGTCATTGGCGGTGATTAGTGAAAGATAGGAAAGAATGCGCAGGCATGTTAAATCCCTTGTAAGGAGATAGGAGTGAATTGTATTTTTTAGAGGACAAAATCGATTACTGTAAACTTGCTGCCTCAAGATTTTTATGTGGAAAATAATTTCAATGTATATCTATTTTTTTTATTGTTTTTCTTCTTCCATGTCTTAAAAGTTTTTATTTTTGTTTTTATGTAAACAAAAAATACTTAAGATCCTGCTTGTTGTAGAATAATCCAGTGTATTAAATATTATTAGATGTGGAGAACATATATTCTTTCATAATATATATATATATATTTGTTTGTTTGTTTGTTTACTTATTTATGTGTTGTCCCTCAAGCCATGAGGGAACATGACCTGAAGTGATAAATGTGATATTTGGCAGCGCAGTCCAGTGCCAAATATTATGTGGAAGAAGAAAAATGCATCTCCCTGTGGCAAACCAAACAGGAGAAGCAGGAACCAGGGGAGGAATTCCAGCTTCTCCTGCTGGCCCTGGGTCAGAACCTGCTAGGGTCAAAGGTCAAGTCTTGGCGATGTTGGCAGACGGACAGCGGTGTGTGTAGGCATGTATGGGTGTTTGTGGGTGCGTGTGTCTGTCTGTGACTACATGACACAAAATAAGGAGTTGGAGAGCCCTTTTTGCTGACCTAGCTCAGTCTACACACACACACACACACACAACGCTGCTCTGGCTTCAGCCTCTGTGATGCGTCTCCTAATCCACGCCTTCCTTCCAGTGTCACACAGGCTTAATATTACCATTTATTATTTGCTTGTTTCATTTGGCTGTGTGGAGCTACAATGACCTGTCACTGAACACTTTATCCCTCCTGAGCCATGCTATTTAAAAGTTGACTACAGTAATCCAAGCCCTGATTCCCAAATCCCAGTCCTCCCCCATTCTCTCTCTCGCTCTCTCTCTCTCTCTCTCTCTCTGTCTCTCAGTCTTCGTCGTCATCAAATAAAAAAAAATTACACACATCTGGCTCTGGCAGACACGAGAGCCGCTCCTCAGTGGAGGGCCAGGGTAAGGGGGCGGAGCTGGCGTGGGCTTTGTTGTGCCCGGCAGATTTGTGCCTCGTCACATGACTAGAGTCAGTGTCACATGGTGCCTGCTAAGTAAAGCGAGGGAGAAGGAAAAAGACATGTCACTCTGTCAGCGTTCTCAAGCCCCCAACAGACACACATGCTACAGCAAACTAATTCCAGAGTCTTCAGTACCAGTGCACCAGTTCCATTTTATTTGGAGTTATTGAACATTTCATAGACCATTTTATGACGAGCAGCGTGACGTGTGTGTGACCGTAACTTCCTGAAAAAAAGAGCCCCAAAAACAAGAGTAGGGGACCCCCGTCGCCCCATTTGACTTTGGTGACTGAGCGCGGCACCTGTGAACGACTGTTATCGGAGGGTGCTCTAGGACGTCTCCGTCTCCCACGGCAACCCCGAGACCACTCTTTCTAATGGCGGGACCCGGGCTGAGATGCTTGTTCTGTTTCTGACGCTCTCAGACGCTGGCGGGCATCAGGCACTGATGAAGCAGGCAGGTGATTACATGAGGTGCTCTCATCTCCAATCCGCTTTCATTCCCCTTTAAAACAAATAGTTAGTGTCGCTGAGGCGTTTAGGACGGGGTCCCCCGCCTCAGGTTTATGAATGGGCTGCTGCACTTGTGAATGTACCTGCTCTGTGTGCTTTGACCGTGTTTGACACGCGAAACTGGTCAGCTGGAGAATTTGAGCAGTTGAAAAGAAACAACTGCACTGGCAGATTCTTCCATATTTAAACATAAAGTCCTTTTAATGAATGTGCACGTTATTTGAAGAAAGCTTTAATTGTTTTCTAAGTTATTGTAGCCATTGACCACAGGCTTCACCAGTGCTCTGTATTATTGAATTTATAGCCTCTGCCTCAAGGTGCATCCCTTGCATGTGTTGGGATGGGTGTGGCTTCATCTGCACATATGGGAGTAGGGGTGGCCTCACCTACGCACGTCAGATTAGGTGTGGGCTTAGCTGCACGTGTGGGGATGAGTGCGGGCTCGCCTGCACGCCCCACTGAAGTGGTCACTTGGCTCCTGTTTTGAAGCACTTTGCACATAATACACCTCTGGTCTGAAGAGTGTGGGTATCGCTCGGTCCTAAAGCAACAAAAAGTGTTAAACCCAGCAGGTGTGGGAGCATAACTAACGGCCCATAATCCTGCCACCTAATCTGGCCCTGCCTCTGTTTTACTGACAATACCATCTTGCGAAGCGTCTAATATGCTGCACGTGGCCGTGTGTGGCTGAGAAACGGCCTGCTGTGCGTCACTCGTGGTGGTGGAGAAGTGTGAAGAGCGCTTAAGTCAGACAGCAGTTTTATGTTTTTGTTTTAGCAAATAAAGAGCATGTGATTGACACAAAGATACACACTGAAATTAGAAAGGCTCATTGCACACCTGCTTCACCATAAAGGCAGGATGGCTGCAAGATACACGCCATCACCAACCTGTCACGTATGGCTTTATAATACATGAAACCAGTCATTCTCCTGACTTTAAAGATCTTATGTTGTTGAATATGTTAATAATAAGTCATCATGAATTTTGCTTCCGTTGCTCAGTGTGTACCGCACTGTTTTGGACACCCACACCAGTGTTGAATTGTTTGTTGGTGCTATGAGCAGCCCTCGCGGTACACAGTGTGACAGCCATGACTGAGGAGCTCTGATGCGTGTCCACTCATCTGTCTGTGTGTGTGTTTACATTTACTCTTACAGGCAAGAATAAGGAGGAGGAGGAGGCGATGATGCAGGAGTGGTTCACACTGGTCAATAAGAAGAATGCCCTGATCCGTCGCCAAAATCAGCTGTCGCTGCTGTGAGTTCCTGCTTGTTCTCTCCCTCTTCCTCTCTTCCTGTCTCTCTCTCTCTCTCTCTCTCTTCCCCCCCACTCACTCTTTCTGCTCTTCTTTCTCTCTGTCTTGTTGAAGTGTTAGTCCCTGTGTACTGTACTGTTTAGAGCCCTCCACTTCAGACCCCCAGGGGACTCTGGCCCAAGAACAAGGTCAACTGGTAAAGGGAACTCTGGTCCATCTGGAGAAAAAGCTGGTCACATGACTGTTCTAATGAAATTCACTGCCTTATTATTCTATCCATTAGCTGAATTGGATTGATCAGTTGATACCATTCTGACGTGATGATTATTTAAGTTAATTTGCGTTATTTTCAAAACCATTGGCAAGCATTAGGTAAATTTATGACAAACGGCTATTGTTTTAAATGTGGCATAATATGCGTTTGAATCTGACTTGTGTGAATTGATTATTGCATAATGTTACACGCCTTGTAGCATCTGACAAAGAAATAGTAAGTCATTTGTGATCTGTCTCTTCCTTTGAATGTTCAAATTGGACACAATAAATGGGGGGCCGCTTTTTATGAGAGAGACAGAGAGAGAGAGAGAGAGAGAGAGAGCTTCTCAGCCCTCGCAAATGAGAGATTGGAGTATTCTAATCACATTATATCACTAGAGAGGAAAACCGTTTTAAGTGGCCAATTAAAAGGGTCTTTTTCATTATTTTTTATGTCTGTCAATTTGCTCTTTGTTGCCGAACAGGCAGATTCTATTAGAGGCCACAAGGAGCTAATTTCCAATACATTTGAAAGAGGTGAAATTAAATTTGCCCATTGATACCCCCTCTCTCTCCCTCTTATTACCCCCCACCCCCAGTCGTCGCTGGCTCCAGTCCGGCGTCCTGCCACCCCAAGCTGCGTTCCCAGCTTCCCTACGCCGTGCGGGTGTCACTTATTCGCAGTAGATTAATGCAAAGCAGCAAGGTGTTGGGCGAGTGCTTAAATCAATGTTTATTAAAGGTTTCTTTAAGTGTTTAATGATTTAGTAATTAACATATTGATGAACTTTTACAACTGGCCCAGGGAGAGGGAGCATGATCTGGAGAGACGCTTCGAGCTGCTGAACCGGGAGCTGAGAGCAATGCTGGCGATTGAAGGTAAGCGAGAGAACGAGGAGAGGATTTAGGAACGGGGGAGGGGTTTGGGGGGCGCGCGCAACGTGGCGAATGTGAGCAACTCCTGGCTCTTGCATTTTCCTCCTCCTGTGCTTCATCCCTCATTGTTTTAATAATAGTATTTTTGGCACTTGTTTCTCCACTTTATAAGCTTTTGTTTTACCCCCCGTATTGGATTTCGAGTCCAAGTGTCCGTGTTTGCCGCGCGAGTCTCGAGTTTTACTGCAGCGCGTACGCTTGCACATCGATGGCGTGCCTGTGCGAGTGACCGGGCGCTGCAAGGAATGGGCCACGTTTGTCATCTTTTTGAGCGCGTGTTCCCCAAGCAGGAAAAGAAGGCTGGCAAAAAAAAAAAAGGCCTGTTGTGTGGTATCAAAGTTGTCTGTTTAACTTTAATCCCTCTCACTGTGTCACCCTTCTCACAAAATGAACCTTTCTCAATCAATGCAAATTGATTTTGCTATTCGATGGTGACCCTTGCACCCCTTGGCTAGCCATGGTAATTTCTTTCTGCACCTGATAAGCTACCTGATCCATCATAAATCAATTCTAATTAGTTTGAGGGGGTTGACTGTGGACATGCATAGCCAAGCAGAGCGCTAGCTCCACCCTGTGTGGTTGTATTTCTGCTCCACACAGGCTCCGCCCCTACCTGCCTTCCTCTCCAGCTTCACACCGACGTGAAGCATAAGATGCATGTCGCAAACGCAGCTCTCCCATGTTTCGCTTTTGGAATACGGTGCAAGAAGAGAAGTTCCTGTCATAATTTTCTTTTTCCCCTAAAAGATGCATTGGAAGTGATGCTTATTTCTCTGTGTACCTTTTTCATGTCTGCGGCCTGCCAAGCAGGTGCCGCTACTTCTGGTGAGACAGTGCGGTTGTCATGCAGGTCATCTCATATCAAACAGTGATGCTACAAAATGAAGCAGCCAGTACTAATATTGAATTTATTCTCAGAATGTGTCTTTTTAAACAGGCTCTATATTTATCAAGGTGATTCCACTAGTCCCCCAAACCCATCAACCCGTATAGTGAAAACTTGTTGCATTTTTATCGGCCATGGGTACATTTCTCTCTCCCTCAACTCCCTCAACTGTCTTCCTCTGTGTGTGTGTGTGTCTCTCTCTCTCTCTCTCTCTCCCCCCCCCCCCCTCCCCCCCAGGCACGGGGCTTTTCTTCGCTGTGGCAGTGATAGTTCTGAGCTGCTGGTGAGGGCAGCATGCGCATCACTTTCTTATTTGGTGCTCCAACAGGTCCTTTCACAGCCAGCCAATGCAGACAGGTCATTTCTGATTTGGTTGGCTGGCTGATGACAGTAGTAATAGAGACCACTGGTGTGTACACACACACACACACACACACACACGCGCGCAGGCACACACACATTTTCCTGTCTCTCTCTCTCTCTCTCTCTCTCATATAAAGTACAGACACTTCATCTGCTGTGTGAGCTGATATGGTGTGTGTAAGTGCAGGGCCCAGGTAAGATTCACCTTTACCTCAGTGCAGCATAAAGAGTGAACACACTGATGTGTGGTAATGATGCACTGCGCTTGTCTGGTAATGATGCACAGTAATGTTTGGTTATGGAGACCACGTGTTGTGTGGTAATGATGTTCGTCTTGTTACCGTCCTGTAAACTCTTTTTCAATTTATTCCTCAGAAGGTGAATCACAGATCACATTTCATGTTTAAAATACAGATGTCATTTCATAACACTATTTTGAATTGGTATTAAGCCCAAGTCTTTCAGGAAATCAGGTAAGGCTGAAAGAAAGATGCGCGCACGCGCGCACACACACACACACACACACACACACACACACACACACACACACGCGGGAGGGGTGGGTCTTGAACAAAGGCCAACTGACAACATGGGGAAGATTCAGGCGGGGAGGGTTTTCCATGCCGAGTGTTAATGTCTAGTAAATGAGAACCTGCTCTTTGGTATTCTGGATTTACAGGCAACTTTATGGAGTGGGTAAAGAAACCCTGGGGATTGAATGTGGCCTTCTACAATATGCCATGGTTCTTACTTCTCTGCTTCCAAATTGATCCTTTTTGCCCTTTTTTATCAGCCTGCCATAGTCACACACACTCCCTCATGTGCACGCGCGTACACACGCACACACACACACACACACACACACACACACACACACACTCTCTCTCTCTCTCTCTCTGTCCATCTCTTTCTCAGTTCAGACGTGGCGCACTCCGTGTTATTTGAAAGTGGACGCTCCTCTCTTAAAGGGATTTATGCATAGGTGCCCTATTTTTTTGTTGTTCCGGTTTTATATGATAAGCTTTTTTATATGTTTCAAATCAATATGTAATCCTGTGCAGGAGCTTATCCCCCCAACAACCCCATTTGTAAATCTATGTGTGCTTTGTTGGCCTCCCAGACTGCTGTATTCGCTGGATTGATTAGGTGCAGTGCTAGAATCCTGTCAAATGGCCAGCTTTGATGATGTTGCAAACTCTTTCAAGATTGCTACTTGACTGGAACTGCAGATAAGACAGGATGACAATTCCTCCTTTTTTTTGCACTATCCACAAAAAAAAGCAAAAGAAATCTGTTTATTTCCATTCCAGTGTAGATTTCAGGCATGTTTGTAAAGGTTTGAGCAGTTTCTTTTTCCAGGGGAATTTTATACTCTTAAAAAAGGATCCTTTTATACTAGTCTCTTGTCATTTCTTTCTTATTATGGTCATCCAATCTTTACTGCATTTAGCTTAATTTGTTTTCATATATATATATATATATATATATATATATATATATACACACACACACACACACACACTTTCATTCCTTGAAAGTCTGAATGTTCTGTCAGGAAGTTCTTCTACTGTCTTAAGGGATCAGCGCCTGGTGTCCCTCTCCTGGCTTTAGGGCCTGGTGACCATGTGTTTTCCAACTCCAGCTTTAGGTCTTTGCGCCTTGCCCTCCACTGTTGTGCGGCCCCTGGCAACAGGTTTGTGGCTGTGTTCTAGACCTAATGCCCGCACACAGCTTACACACTACAGGAGTCAACAGCAGAGACCACAGTATGGATGACATTGTGTGTTAGTGGGTGATTGCACATAACTTTATTCTAACTTAGAAATGATCAAATTTCTTTGAAATAATTCATTTCGTTTGTTTTGACACATTATCTTGGAGAATTACAGTCGGTTGGTGTCATTTTTCTTTTTTTGCTTGTTTGCTGTTTTAAGTGAGAAGATACGAGTCTTTGCGGCTTCAGGTAGGGCCCTGCAGTCTCAGGGTAAATGAAGGAGCAGCGTTGGAGACCATTTTCCTGCCAGCTTCTCCCCCCTTGAGGCATGAGTCATGTTGGGCATTGTGTTGGGCCATGGTTGGCCCATGGTTGGCCCACGTCCAGTGGCGCCTCACGCCGCCACTCAGAGCCCGCCGCACCTCTGCTGTAATAAGAGCAAGTCTTTGCTCTGGATTCCACCAACCTTACTCACTTCCTGTTTTTAGCAAAGGAAAGGTAGTTTTTCTCTGGAAGGGAGAAAAAGAAAAAAAAAAGACAGACGCAAGCTCTCCGACGGCCCCCGAAAGTCTCGTCTTGCCTTCTTGCATGCCAAAACAAGGAGGAGAGTGCAGCCGTGTGTTGGCTGTGAAATTTGGGGGAATATTAAAGTGACGTACTGGGAAGAAGCTCTCTTCCTCGGAGAGGCGCGGAGCAGTTTGCTCTCCTGAATGCATTGGGCTTGGGAGGAGGGTCATGGGGATTTGAACCAGTGCATTCTTGTGTGGCTTCAGAGGACTCACATGGTTACCGTTGGTGTGCATTGTTAGGGTTATCTGAATAAGCACCAACCATGTGAGCTTTGACGTGATTGCCCAGGGCAACGAAGAAACGGGTGTGTGTGTGTGTGTGTGTGTGTGTGTTTGGGGGGTGGGGGGTAATCCAAAAAGGATTGCGCGCGCGCACACACCTCGCTTGCTTCCCTCTCTTCTTTTCCCCTCCTTTCGCCTCTTCTTTCCTCCTTTCTGTTCTTTGAGGTTTGGGGGTGTTGGTAGCGCCCGTGAGTGGCTATGATGATTACACATATTTTCCTCTCTTTCTTTCGCTCATTCTTTCTCCCTTTCTTTGCTTGGCTGTCGTTAGGAAGGTTGCTGAGGTGGGGTAGAGTGAGAGTGAGAGAGCTGAAGTCTTTGCTTGTTTGCTCACCCACGTCTCTCATCGTCCCTCTTTATTGTTTACCTTCTTAACGAGGGGGGCGGGACACTCTGCACTTGATTGACAGCTGCATGCTGCCTCTGCCGGGCCCGTTGGGGAGTGTCTTTGGCTTTTTGGCCAAGAGTGTCGGAGAGGGAAACGAAGGTGGGACAGAGGGTAACTCTCTCTCTCTCTCTCTCTCTCTCTCTCTCTCTCTCTCTCTCTCTCTCTCTCTCTCCCCCTCTCTCTCTCTCTCTCTCTCTCTCTCTCTCTCTCTCTCTCTCCCCCTCTCTCTCTCTCTCTCTCTCTCTCTCTCTCTCTCTCTCTCTCTCTCTCTCTCTCTCTCTCTCCCCCTCTCTCTCTCTCTCTCTCTCTCTCTCTCCCCCTCTCTCTCTCTCTCTCTCTCTCTCAACCTCTGTGGAAAGGTTTTCGTTGGCTGTAGCCCCCTCTCCATTGTGAAGTGGGCATTGTCTTTTTCCTTCTTTTTGTTTTTTTGATGGAGGGGTTGAAGGAATGACAGTGAATTACAGAGATGGAGGGGGGCAGTGCAGAAAAGTGTGAAAATGGAAACCGGTGAGTGGGCCTTTGGGACAGAGGAATCACTGAAGGAAAATCACATCTGAGCAATTTTACCTTTTATATGATTTATTAAAGAATGCCACATGCTTATTTCAACACACACTGAGGTTCTCTTTCCTGTTCCTAACGTCCAGTATTTTGTCAGATACTGAAAATCAAGTCTCCGTTGTTGCACCCTCCCATCTTCAGTGTTGTTCTGAGAGGTGCGTCGTTTTGAGTGTTTTTGGCGTGGCAACAGTGCACGCTACGGAGGAGGAAGCGGTCCGGGGCGGTTGGAGGGCTCGCAGCCATGTCGGACGCTGCCGCCGGGCGCCGCCCCCCCCACCACCACTTCAAAGGCCAAGCGGGAGGAGTAGAGACCTTTTAGACTCCACCTCTGCTCCCAGCGGGTCACAGGCATGGCCAGGCCCCGCCCACCCGTCAACACATGGTCACACCACCGTAGCGAGAAAAAAAAAACATTTATTTTTAATAACATGCACTTATTTTAAGGACTGACCTTTTCAGGGCATGGATTGGCCTTGAAGACGTTTTACACACCCTGCCCTGGTCTGCACAGAAATCAGTTCAAATACGGCTACATCGTCTAATTATCAATACATGGTCTGATACATGTCCATGAGGTGAGTGAGAGCGAGCACAGACCAGGCCCCATGCTGTGGGCAGGTAGGGCGTTGCCTTCAGGCTTTTTTTTTATGTGCTCCATGAAGTATGTGAAGTCAGCGCACGGATACCAGCAGGCTTGAGAATGGGCCCAGGTAACCTAGCAGCCACTGGTATCTCTCCTCATATCTCCACCAATATGAGTCATGGTTGATTGGAGTAGCCAGGATGTTTTTTAGGCTGGCTTTCCTGGCCAGTTTGGCACGATGTTCCAACATTTTCCTGCACAAGTAGACTTGATTTATTGACACTGTTGAAAAAGAACACTCTGAACTTCAAATAACTCAATTTGCAGTCTGCAGTGAGAAACTTCCAGCCAGAGCCTTTAGGAGTTCTGCTTGTGCTTTAATCTGTTTGGGAGAGAGTGACCCTGTGAGAACTGCGGGTGCCTTGGGCATGCGCTCTGAGGCGCTGGCAGTCCGGTGGGGTGCCAGGTACACAAGGTGTGGAGAAATCGTGGCAACTTGCGTCGGCAGCTAGTGCGGGCGCTCTGACCTCACCTTTGCGGCTCTTATCTGAGTTTCTCCTGTTTGTGACTTCCACGCTGAGGTAACAGGTGAAACACCCATCACTGAAGCTCCTACTCACATCACCCTCTGATTCACAGCAGTCAGGCCTTAAAGTTCAGAACACAGTACAACCAAGCCACAAACTCCTGTCACGACAAATAAAATAATGAATAGCAGGGCTCACAGTTCTCCGACGTTGAAATCCTGTGGCAGTCTTGTGGGGAAGCTTTAGTGGAGCTTGTGGCCAGTTAGTCCTCTCAGGCCGGAGTCTTCTTTAGCTTTTCCCCTCTGTCCGTCTCCGCTCAGTTAACTCCTCAGTGTTTAATTAACTCTGGCAGTGTTCTCTTGTGTCCAGCTGGACCTGCATGAAGGCTCTTGGTGCTGGGGACGGTGGGGTTTATGGAGGTGAAGCCATGTGTGCGTTGATCAGGTGTAGCTGTATACTGCACACGGCCCTGTGCCCTGCTCCTCCCTTTCACTGACCCCTGAAGCTCCTCTCACTGTTGATTCCAGACTGGCAGAAGACCGAGGCCCAGAAGCGCCGTGAGCAGCTTCTCCTGGATGACCTGGTCATCCTGGTCAACAAACGCGACGCACTCGTGCGAGATCTCGATGCACAGGAGAAGGAGTAAGTCTGCTCCCCTCTGTCTCCCTCCTTTCCCCCTGCAAAGCATTCTGGGATAGTTGACCCAGAATTAGCCCTCCACTTGTCACAAGTATGACTTTGAGGTCATTTTGTAGGCTGGAGTTTGTCACCTGTGTTTTCCCCAGTGCTTGCTGTTTGTTGAGTGGGGGGTGAGTGAGCCACCCTGGAACCGCAGAGCTTCACCAGACCTGGGCCACAGAGCCACACAGCCGAGGAGGCAGCATTGCAGGTTGCCTCGTCTCAAGTCCCAGTCTCTGACCTCTGACCCTGCGTGTGTGTGTGTGTGTGTGTGTGTGTGTGTGTGTGTGTGTGTGTGTGTGTTTGTGCGCGTGTACCCTTTTGCAGGGCGGAGGAAGAGGATGAGCACCTGGAGAGGACTCTGGAACAGAACAAAGGAAAGATGTCTAAGAAAGAGGAGAAGTGTACCCTTCAATGACCGTCATTGGGACAGAAACACACTAAAATGACTAAGGATCAAAAGAGTATTCACTGCAATTTCAAGAAATGTATTATTATCATACTGAACCACACGTCAACACTTATGTTTATTTCAACTTTATATGAAAGTTGGGTCCACAATTCTAACCCTGGGCTGGTGGGTAACCCTGACTAACACCTTGGGTTTCCTGTACACTGATGGATTACGTTTCACACACGGTAATAGATTATGCTCCATTTTGTTTTGATTGCAAACAAGGTACTTTTATGTGGTAGAGGCGTAATGCTGAAACCAAGCCCAAGCCTTTCTGCGGAGCCGAACAACCCGCAGCCCAGTGACTCGGAGAGAGCCAGACCAGACTCTCGGCCTTTCGGTCCGTGACGTGTCAGGCGCACGTAGCCTCTTAGCCTTGACAACGTGGGCTCATTTCACATGCGGGAGATTCTGAGTGCAAAGTTTTTAGGTACAACACAGCGTTGTTTTATAAGGAATGTTTCATTAACATTTATTGGATTTCCAAAAAAAAAGAAAAATATTTATCATTTCAACTTGGAGATCAAAACATGTCAGCATATTCTTTATAGCAAGCAGTGTTTATTATTTAATGAATATCTCTTTAATGAATGTCTCTTAATTACACTACTTTTTAAATGTATAGAATATCTTCTGATGGGAATGTTGCATTTACAAATGCACACTTTTTTTTATTACATATTTTTTGTTCATGGATGGTTTACCAAACATTTAAGATCTAGTAAGTTGGGATGTGTAGTACTTTTAAGTACTTGCTTATAGGGGAGTGAGGGTCAGGCTGTATATTTCATTTGACTGTCTGGGGGGGGACTTGCAATATCTTATATACAGGAGCACTCTGAGATCAGATTTGAATTAATGTCATTTGTCTTTTAAGATATGTGCAAGTGACCATCTTCACATCCACACGCATTAACTGAGGACCTCGTTAATATTTATTGTATACTTAAAAAGAGATCCATGCTTTCATATGTCTCTGGTTCACATCTCGTGCTGCTGACTTATTGTGTGAACATTTGTTTATTTATTCCTAAAATTACCAGTCATCAATAAAAACCGAAACGCTTTCATACTCTTAACTCATGCGTGTTTTTTCGGTACCAGTGTAAGCTGTAATGAAACGAACGTTATCGCGTCGTATTCGCCTATCACGGGTTTGCGGTTATTAAAGTTTATTTTCCATTCTTTATGTACCGGCTGCGTTAATACATTTGAACGTTTTGGATTTTCTTACACCGGTTGTAAATATGGACTTTGATTTAATTTGGCCTGTCAAATTGTTCCGTGTGCTGAATAACTTGTTTTTCCAGTGACGGCTCCAAAACTAAAAGCGCTTTGGTGGTTTTATTTTACTTTTTATTAGTTATTAAGCAAGGGACAACAACTAAAATCTCTTTTTTGTGTTACCTGTAATTCTTTCGGCATCATTCCATGTGTCAGGTTAACTAGGCGCAGGGTAGGCAAAGAACGAATTTAAAGTTGTGCGTTAGTTGCGAACGTGAAAAATGTTGATTTTGCCACAAACTGGACACGCTGCAGACCCGCGAACTCCAGTCGGTTAGCGGTGGCGAAAACGCGACTTTCTTTGGACTTCCCTGATTCTTTATGCGTATTTATAAATTGGTATTTGTATTTCGTTTTGCTTGAGGTCGATGTCGAATAGCCGCTCCTCGGAGTGAGATTAGGCTAAATCACTTTGTCTAAAAACATCTGCTTTCTCTCATGGTACTCGCCCGGTCGCAGAGGCTTGTGGCGATCGGCTGCGTCTTAACTGGTCGCCGGAGCCCCGATTTATCAGGGAAATACGTCCTGACAGCTGACGTCCTCTTTGGCCTTTAATACTTTCAAATTAATTTGCTCATCGTCTCTCTGCTTGTGTCCGACTGTACGTGTGAGTTATGTCCCCCAGGACTCTTTGGTTTTGTGTTTTGTTTTTGTTTTTGTTTTTTTTCTTGTTTTGTTTTGGTGGGTTTTTTTATTCCGCAGTTATGACGGATGGCTGTAATGTCATGAAAGGAACACACTTAACGGTCCTCGCAAACGATTACACCGCGTGTTTTTTTTCTTTGACTAATACAGTTTAAGGATGCTTGTCATAATTTTGTACATTAGAATTGCCGCGTGGTCCGTGTAATCCTTATGAAATACGCTGTGGTGGGCTTCCCTGCCAAAATGACCACTTTAAACAATTTCATCGCTCATTTTAGATAGTCTATCTAATTCAAAGCCTGGGCTATTTGAAACGGTCCGCCACGATTATCTCTTTATAATACATCCGGTTTATCCATTCGACGCCTTTAACTGTTTCTCCATTTTCTGCGATAATAATGTTTGACATTTTCGATGTCTAAAAGACCGAAGGGGCCCGCCGTACTGTTACCGAATCGCATTTAATTTCTTTTAAGCGCAACTTTTATTGAAACAAAAGTGCCCAAACTTTTTTTGCGTGTTAGTGTCTCAGATCTCGGGCTTTAACGAAAGAATTGTCATTTAAATATATTAAATTAGCTGCACTGTGTTTAGCAAATTGGAGGATAACATTGATTTTTATTTCACAACTACTTCAATTCACAAATATTTAATTTGATTTGTATTTTAGGTGGCATGTTTATGCTGCTGGACAGACAATATGACTAATGTAAAATTATTTGAAAAGGAAAAAGCCATTTTCGTCATAATTGCCTGCTTTTAGAATTTATTGCCACAATTTTACTATTTATTGCCACAAATTAAAACTTAAACAGTATTATCAAAAACATGATTTTCTTACCTGAGTCTCACTTGGGTTTTTTTTCAGCGGTATCAGGATTACCACGAATTGAGCGTTTTTCTAAATGTGTAAGAATAAAAATGAAACAAACAAATCTAAAATGTGACTTCGCTTTGCACGCAGCAAAAAGGCGGCTTTCCGCGCGACGCTGCGAATGCTGGGCTCGAGATGCGGACCCCCGCGCGCCGTCGGGTCCCGCGCCGTGGCGACGCAGCTGCTTTGAAGTCCGTGGCCTCACTTCTGCAGGTGTTAATCAGTTGGACTTCACAGGGCACCCGACCATCGAATATCCTTCCTGCGTTATAAAACGGGCCAAGGGAAAACGGTACCGATCCTTCCGAGGAAGGCCTCTTACAATATACCGTGTTTTATGCATCACCGTTTTATTAAGCACCGACAACATCCGCGACCTGCTCCGGTCCTGTCGGCTAAAGAGAGAAAACTTTTCCCCCTCCTCTCTTCGCCTCCTCTAATCCCGAGATTTATGGGCTCAGCATTAAGAAAATTCGACTGCAATTTGGGATTAGACAAAATACTCTTATTACAAAAGCTTCCTGCAACTTGATAACTTGATACTTGTTCTGGGTTTATTGCGCGGTCTCAGCCACATCGGGACTGAGAAAATAAGAAGAAAACAGGAGAACTGCAGTAATAAATGCTGCGTTTTATGTGTTGGGGGGATCACACTCGTTAACGACTCTTCTGCATATACATTTTTTTTTCCCCGGGAAAAATAGTTTAGGAGTTGGTGGAATGCGTTGCGTTTGAGGCCTGCACAGGCTTTTTTACATAGTAAAAACGTTTGTTAGGCTGGTTTTTACGGAGCCTCCTCCGACCAATAACTTTTCTCCATTGTTTGCTATTGGCGGCTTACGGCGGCATCTCAGTTCTTTCTGAGGGCACTTTTGTCGATGACTTTATAGATCTGTAGA
Source organism: Electrophorus electricus (assembly GCF_041902795.1). Classification (NCBI taxonomy): domain Eukaryota; kingdom Metazoa; phylum Chordata; class Actinopteri; order Gymnotiformes; family Gymnotidae; genus Electrophorus; species Electrophorus electricus. The sequence goes on along the minus strand of NC_137506.1, from coordinate 3,329,353 downwards.
GCGACGTGCAAAGCCGGCCTTTGACTGGATGGCCCATATAGTAAAAATGTAATTTCGTTCCTACAGCGGTCACTTGCTTTGAACATTAGCTCGCTTTCAGCCCAGGCCTCAATTAGAAGGAGTTTATTTTGAGACATCAACAAAAGGAGCGAGCGAAGCCTTATTAAAGTGCCGTGAGCATCTCGCCGACCCTTTGAGAAACAGTGGAGGGAATACTGCGCCCTCCGTGATATTCTGTTACCGTATTTTATTGGCGTTTCTTTGGGAAAGTGAGGCTTGAAAGGTGCTTTTCTTTGATTCTTCGGTCCCGCGATTCTCCCGACGTTGATTTCATTTATTTTCTGGATCGGCTGAGTTTTTCTTCAATCCCTTTCACATTTCCCCTCGGCGCGTTAAAAGAGTCCGCCTATTAAACTTTACACAGACTATTCTGAAATGTAATTCTAAGTGGGGATTAGCCAACCATTAATATTCATGAGATAGGCTTACAATAAAAATGAAAATAGATAAAGTGGATAAATTAAACTTTTTGCTGCATTTTTTTTATCCCGTGCTAAATCGATGGACATTATGAATTGTGAGCTTATGTGGCTTTAACGGTATCTGAAACCATTCAGCATCAAAAGGCAGTCGGTAAATGTATCGTTGAGTCTGGGATTTTAGTGGCCCGTTTACCATTTGAGATGAGTCGAAGGCCCTCAAAGTTTTTCAGTGCCACAGTGACGTTAAAAGCGCTCACTGATTTACCGTCTGTGCGTATCCGCGGCACAAGGCCAAATTTGCTCATTGTTTCCGCGCACCAAGCCTATATTTAACTTCACAGCCTTTGCAGTCTCTTATTAAAACGCTGTAGCCTGCTCCCAAAGTAGGGAATTAGCACAATTACAACACATCAGTCTTATTCCGTTTCAAGCACGCCCGAATTTTCATCGTGGTTTTGTAATTATCATATTTCGCTACTTCGATTTTCGTAATAAAAAAATTATGTGACGGTGCACCTTTGTAAAAGGTAAAAGGTTTCACCTTTTGAACACTTTAGATCTTTTCCCTATATTAATCTAAATAATCTAGATAAACTCAAATTTCGCTCTAGACTAATTCGAATACCTCCGATTTTACGCGCTGTTCTTTTTAGCCGTTAAATTTGAGTACTTTTCTTTATGTTTTAGACATTTCCGTCGCTCTTAAAAATTGCCCGGACGCCGAAGGTTTGCGCTGTCTTCAGTCACACGGGGGTGGGGGTTCCGGGCTGATCGCGACGTTGACTGGCTGCTCTTGCTGTCGCTCCCGCACAGAGAGCGCTGCGATTGGCTGCAGGGGGAGGCTCTGCAGGTGTCCTAGGCTCATAGAGAGGCAGGCTTAGGAGAAGGCGATCAATCTCCATCCGTCTACATTAGCAATCACCTTAACGCAGTGACTGACACGAACAAGCAGCCAAAGCAAATGACTTTGATTTATTTGCTTTTAAAGCCCGGAAACGCGCTTTGAATAGGTTACGGCGAGTACAGCGGCGGAAGATCACGTGTGTGATGTCCATGTAGTCGTTTACCTGAATTTTAAGGAGAGTTTTATAGGTTATTTATTTGTTTTGAGCTGCTTCGATTTTGCTTCCCTGATCTCTGCCATTGGCTGGATAATTTTTTTTTTTTTTTTTAATCGTTGAGGTTTCTGTGCCGGTCTGTGCGAAAAATACACCTGACAAGGGAAGAGAGCGGAGAGGTTAAACAAAGGTAAGCAAATGTTACTTTTAAGCATTAAAGTGTTTTCGGAGTGGGTTCCAGTGTGAAATGAAGTTTTCGCGGTCATGCACTAAAATAAAAGTTTTTGCTTAAGGCCACGATGAGGCGAGTCGAACCGGTTAGTTAACCCGCAAATTAAACTTCTTTTCAAGACACTTTCTGGGATTAGTGCTGCCGTGTCGCTGATTTGTTGTGAATCAAGTAGTAGACTAGCAATCATGCAGTACTGCGGCCAAGCACTCAGAATAAATTAAATATAGTTAATAGAAATTTGATACGTTTATGTATTAATTTCAAGGAAGACGAACAGTTTAAGGGTGGAATCGTTCGCCACGACCGGGGTGCTCGCGGGGTAATTGGTGAGGAGTGTTTTGTTTTTTTGTTAATTTATTTTATCGATAAGACTGTAGCCTAACCGCTCTCCCCGGAGGTCTAATCTACATTGTAATTGGTTTCATTTGCACGAAGATTCCGTCTTTTTAACCGCTCCTTACTGGGCTAAACATAGTTAAAGAAAAGGTCTGAATATACAGAACCCCGAGAAGCAACTCGGCCAACAGCTAGGATACACACAACTCCCGGTCAGATAGATTAAATCATTCAGATTAGACGGGTTTAAAAGGGAAGACTTTTATTTAACTTTTGTAAAATGGAAATACACAATTCTAACGTATTGTATCAACATAAGTTTGACAATAGTTGATGTGCTTGACTAATAGTTAAAATCACTCGAGTGATTTTTAAAAAAATCTGTTAGTTTTTCCAAGTTAACGTTTTCTCTACAAATTAATTTACCGACTGTAATATAATGCTGTATTTGTGATTATAATATAAAGCCGTTACGAAGGTGAGTGAGGCCTGCACAATATTCTATCGAGGTTTCTAATTTCCATTTCGATGTCGTATTGGGCCTACGATAGTATTTTTATTGCTTTCACCCATGTCGAATAAAGTCGTACTAACCAATATTTGAAATTTCTCAAAAATCTTTAAAAATGAATGTTAATGTTTCAAATCAACTTTAGCCGTCGAGCGCAGACAAAAACACAAAAGTAGCCTAATAAACACTCCACCTCTTAGAAACCTTCAAAATTGGACAGTAACTCTTTGGGCGGTGCTGAACAGTGAAACTGAATATAATTTGAGCAAACGGATCACAATCTGAAATTGTGTGTACAAATTGCTAGTAGGCTACATCCTATCCTTCCCGAAAGTATAGGCTATAAACGATTGATTGATTTAATGGGAAGAATTATTACTGGTGTGATACTTGCTTTGTGAACTACTTTATATTAAATATAACACGGTGGCATCAACACCTGTTATTTGAGCACTAAGCTTAATACATTTCCCGAAAGAGAGAACACTATAACTAAGCCGTGATGCAAATTTGTTGTCTCGTTTCGATACATTTGGTCCAGGCAGTTTGTGGCTTTCCTTCATTTGCTCACGTCAGGATGATTTCAAAAGTGCTGTTTTCTACGTGACCGGAATGTGAAAATGTTTTGTTTTCGGTTTCAGGCTGCCGTGAGCTGCCCTTCTGCTGGACCTCCTGGGTTAGTGTCCCCGAGCAGTGGAACGGGCCTAATAACGTTCGCATTTTGGCGCCTTACTTTGGGTCTGCACTCCGTCAAACTGCAACATCGGGGGAAATCGAACTACTGGCAAGATCTGGGGGGACCCGTGACTGCCTCTAGTATGATGTCATACCTCAAACAGCCCCCCTACGCCATGAACGGCCTGGGGCTAAGCGGCGCCGCCATGGATCTACTTCACCCGTCGGTCGGCTATCCAGGTAGCCCACACACACACACACTCACACGCACACACACCAAGTTTCAACACGCATGTTTTCTTCACTAGCGCCGTTATTATAGGATGCTTGTAGACTGTTAGATATTGCGTAAGTACTTAACGTGTGGTGTTTTAGTATTTTTAGGTAAATAAGTTTTCAAAAAAAGGTGCTATTTTCAAATGGAATGTGAGTTTGGGTGAAATTACTTTGATACGATGTGTTGTGTTTAGTCTAATAATCTTACAGAGCTATAGTGAAATCTGTGCATGCAAATCTGTTTCAAAAAGGCATATTGACTATTAAATTGGATCAGCTTGCATAAATAATTTTTTATTCTTAAAAATCCTCTCTGTAATTGCAGAAATTGTGCGATAATGAGCGTTTCTATCTTTTTTTGTTTTTTGTTTTTTTTATAAATCTCATTTTGTTTTTAGCAGCAACGCCAAGAAAACAGCGGCGTGAGAGAACAACCTTCACGCGCTCTCAGCTGGACATTCTGGAAGCGCTCTTTGCCAAAACGCGTTACCCGGATATATTTATGCGAGAAGAAGTGGCATTAAAAATCAACCTACCCGAATCCAGAGTTCAGGTAAGTTTGCATTGCAATCATTTAAATAACTTATTTTTTGATATGTACAAACCGCCGGTGAAATGCGTCCCGGTGTGGCCCCCTACCGAGTCTTGTAGACGGTGCTTAACCGACTTTAACGCGTCGTTTTTAGCACCATTTTAGTATTTTTAGCATCATGTCGTTACGTGTCGTTCGTCGTGGATTATAAAGAAACTGTATTAACCTCGACGTAGAAAAGCGATGCTTTTGCCGCTGACCCCTAGCTTGGTCAGAAGGGGCCCATCGCCTGTCCATTAACATTATTGGACTTTGTCAGCGAAATAAGGCGCTTTAACGTGCTGTGTATCCGGTACTGTTGTCTTCAGGTACCTGTGGATGAAAAATGCTTTTCACGTTTGGCCTGCTGTGTTTGAGGGTCTGTCGGCATGGCGCTGGTTTAAACGGGGCCCCTGGGAAAGAACGCTTTGTCCTAGACATTAACGACGCTTTTTAAAATATATTTGAGTTATTCTGAATCGTTCTGTGCGACTTTAGCCAGCTATGCAAAAGAAGAGTTTTTCCTCTGCCTTTTTTTTTCCCCCTCTTGAAATTTTGTTTGCTAATAAGTGTGAGTGAGGGGGGGAGAGGGGGGGGGTGTAAAACGCTCTAGATGGACAGATCCTCCTGCCACTATTGAATTACCATCTCTGGTGAGAAACTCAATAGGCTACGGTCTCCCTGCCGCCTCCATGTGCTGTAATGAGATCTACGGGCCTGAACAGAAAGCCTCTATGCAAATGAATATAACTAATGGCCAATGACAAGTCGTTTTCCACACTGATGCTGTACAGTGGTCCCTCCACTTGTCCTTCAGACGAGCAGGCAAAGCCTCTTTAATCATTTAATACGGGCTGTGCCTGCATGTGTGCTTTTCTATCGCCTATAAATTAAGTTGAATCTATACATGCAGTGTGTGCACACAGTTCCGTGCTTGCGTCAGCCTTAGTTTAACGTGTGCGCGCGCGTGTGTGTTTTCAGGTGTGGTTTAAGAACCGACGGGCAAAGTGTCGTCAGCAGCAACAGAGCGGAGGTAGCAGCGCCAAAGCTCGTCCAGCGAAGAAGAAATCCTCCCCCACACGCGAGAGCACAGGCTCGGAGAGCAGCGGCCAGTTCACTCCCCCGGCGGTCTCCAGCGCCGGCTCCTCCTCGTCCTCTTCCTCCTCTTCCTCGACCAACCACACGGGCATCGGCAGCACGTCTACCTCCATCAGCACCGTCTCGTCCATCTGGAGCCCGGCGATCTCACCCGGCTCAGCGCAGCCTGCCGCCTCGCTGCCGGAGCCTGTTCCGCCTTCCAGCGCCTCTTGCATGCAGCGCTCGGTCTCCGGCTCTGCCGCTTCCTCCTACCCCATGTCCTACAACCAGGCGGCGGGGTACAGCCAGGGCTACCCGGCCCCCTCCGGCTCCTACTTCGGCGGCATGGACTGTGGCTCCTACCTGGCCCCTATGCACTCGCACCACCACCCACCCCACCAGCTCAGCCCCATGACGCCGTCATCCATGCCTACGCACCCGCACCACCATATCAGCCAGGCTTCTGGCCACCACCACCACCACCACCACCACCAGCCGTACAGCGGAGCCAGCCTGGCCTTCAATTCCTCCGACTGCCTGGATTACAAGGAGCAGACGCCTTCTTCCTGGAAAATCAACTTCAACGCCACAGACTGTTTGGACTACAAAGACCAGACGTCCTGGAGGTTCCAAGTCTTGTGATCTTCTGGTGGTGGTGCCTTTTTTTTTTTTTTTCTCCTTTTTTTTCTTCTTCTTCCCCCTTTCTGCACATTTGTCACCACCAACACTCCACACGTTCCTTACTGTTTTATAGTGTGCTGAGTTTATAAATATATATAAATATATATATATGGAAAAAGACAAGTTATACGAACTTACAGAGTTAACAAAATAGTTAGATGTTCATCAATGTTTTCTAAAGGGAAGGAAAAGATCCCCTTCATTTTAATTTTCAGACAACGAGCAAGAACAAAAGGCAAATCAAAACAAGCCCTTTTTGACGATGAAAAAATGACAGAAGATACAGAATGCTGGACGATCTTAGTGTTTTTAATCAAACTGAAGTTGTCCTCCTTCCCGCCGTGACGTGACGGCGACGCGGCCGCTCATCCCGGAGGTCTGGATTACGCCCCCCCCCCCCCCCCCCCCAAATCATGAGACTGAGCGCTAAGAAACTGATTTTACCGAAATGTCTCAAACCCTGTACAGCTGATTTTGTTTTCTTAAATTCGTTATTTTTTAGGATCTGAAAGATTTTAGTAAGCTTTGACCAAGCTGAATCTTGTACATATATATTTGGGTCAGTTACAGTGACCATATTTAGTTGGTGTTGCTGGATATAAAATTGTTTAAGACTTTGAAACGACTTTATGTAAATCTTTTCCCAAATATCCAAAGATTAAGAATTGGCCGCTGGACACTATTTGATATGCTGAATACTTTGCTTTTGTTACCCTGGAAAACGAGCTAAACTTTTTATATGAAGAACACGTGTATGGAAAAAATCAAGTGAAAAAAAAAAAAAGAAAAAAGAATGCCAGATGTAAATTGATTTGGCTTTGATATTTCAAGATTCGATGACAGAAACTGGGTGATTAAACGGGGTGGCTGCGTTGTTCTAACTGAAACACGTAGCGGGCATTTGCAGGGCATGTTGGATGTTTTTCTCAGCACTTGACTGACTTTTCCCACCTCACATGGTTATGGGGTTTGTAATGTGGACGCGGAACGAACACTTCCCGAATGCCAGTAACCTGCTGAATGTAGTCCAGCTAGGCCTTTACATTCTTGTCCGTAATAATAAAGAACAGTTAACTACCAACTTATGCGGCTTTGTACGGCCCGTTTCCAGCGTTAGCATTCATTTGCAAATACACACATTTTCAGCGCAAAGGGGGAAACATTAAATTGTTTAACACAATAGTTATGTGGGGTTTTCTATCTCGCGACGGGCCAGACAAGATGACGTTTGTGCTTCTTTCACGCGCTCTTTTCAGTGACGGAAGTTCAGAATGATGTCATTGTTCGCTGCTGGGAATTGTTCGTTCTTTTTCCCTCCGCAATCTCAGAGCCAATTCGAGCAGTGTTTGAATTGAGAAATTAAACGAAATCCTAATCGCAACGTTGGAGGACCCTTTTTTTTATTCTCATTCATGTTATGTATGTATGTATTGTTTTACTTTTTTTTTTTTTTTTTTTTTTTGGAATATTCACCTTTTTTGTTTGTTTTAATGCAAGAGGGCAGAATCTAAACCTAACTAAAATTATACGTAAATTGAGTTGACATCCTGTCGGACAAACGTACTGAGGCGACAAAACTGCCAAACGCGTTAAATATTTATGCTACTTTTTAGATCAAGCCGTAATTGAATGCGCAAGCGCAAAGGCGTGATAATTGCCTCCCCGCGGAACCTCTACGCGCAACAGCGCGAGTGAGGTTCTCCTAAATAACCCCGGGGCAAAATCGGCACTTCTGATTCGGTAATTACGTGGGTGGGTCTGGGTTAATGGGTCAAACTCGGAGAGGAAGGCAGCCGTCAGGCACCAGTCGGGCCTTTCGTACAGCGAGTGGGGCGAAAACACTTAGCTTGACAAAGCTGTGTCCACGGACGTGTTGCGACAGGACGCCGGAGGAATGCGCGATAACGCACCGCTGTCTCTTACATCATCCGAGAGCAAAGTTCTTTCCTTCACTTATTTGAGGGAAATTATTCCCGCCGCGTTTGCCAAATTTCTAATTCGTTACCGCATTTAATTGTAATTTAGATTTTAAAGTATACTTTTCGATCAGGATTTTTGCAGTTGTTCAACAACTTCGTTTTCGTTAAGAAATTCGTTTTCACGTGGCGTTGTTAATGAGAGCTGAACGCGAGACTTTAATCAGAGTTGGTGCGGGACTGGCGTTTAATTATTGATGTACAGCAGCTGCATAAACATTTCCGTCAGGAGAACATTAAACATGTTTGCCTTGCTACTTAGAGCGGGCCTCCGCGGGCTGTGACGGCGGGAGCCCGTACCCCCACGTCCCTACATAAACACGGACGCATTTGTAGAATTTGCATCAGACAAACATTTGCGGGGGGAATCGTCTCAGGAATGCGGCGGACACGCGCTCACGTGGTGCACCTGCTCGAGGGAGGACGAGCGCGAGAGGATTGTGCCAAACGTGTGTTTTTCCTCCCCATTCTCCGATTACAGTTGCTAATATTTCATATGCCGACGTCACGCCTGACATAATTGTCCTTTCTTTAATTAGCGTGATATTATGAAGCCATCAGGCTCGTTTCGCGCTACACTTAATTCGTTCTCTAAATATTTAATATCGTGTTGTTGGGTGGTATTGAAAAAAAAAAAAATGCATGGTCCACATTTTAACATGTAGTAATTATTTTCGAGATCAGTCCTGTTTTGACAGATTTTATGAAACGGGGAGGATTAACTAGGATGAGATTTATAGCGAAAAGATGGGGGAGGGATCTTTTTGACGTCGTGCTAACTGTCGCATTTAATTGACTCATGGCGCTAATTGCCGCTTGTATCCTAACGCCCTTATCACACCATGCATACATGCGAGCCGGCTCGTAACACGAACATCACTAGTTTTTGAACGAATAAACTCTTTTAAATATGGCAACCGTTCACTTAAAAACCTATGCCGTACTAACACCTGCATCTCACGTTGATAATTGCATTTGTTTTGCCTTCCACTTCAGATTGTCACGGTATTGTTGATTTCTTTTTTGTGTTTAAAGAACAACTAAAACACCATTGCCGGTTAGTACGGAAGCTTTTCCGAATTAAACTCCGTCCTGCGTAAAGGACGAAGAGGACTGTTAACGTTTAGTCTATTGTTGCTTTGTGCGCCTTAATTGAACAAAAGCTAAACATATTGTACACTTTTAACAGTTTGTGATTGTCTTGCAATCAACCACATCCCGTTAACCGGTTATTTTACCAGCAGGGTGCGATTTTCTAATGTTTACCGAAAGACACAACTACTACTGCCTTGCAGATATGTTCACCAGACCAAACGTTACAATTGCATACCGACTAATTCTCACATTATTACACGTAAAAACTGTAAAAGAGAGTAGCAGCAAAAAGCCGTTAAGGAAATATACGGGAGACTGCTGACCGGAGCCAGTTCGCGGAGATGAGACCCAATGCGCGCAGTACGGTGTCCTGCGCCACAAACCGACTGCTGATTCCGGACCACGCGGTCTTACGGAAACGCTGAGAATGAGGAAAAAACTACGACACGGATTTATTTCAACAGCGGTTATGTGTAAGTCCTGACAGCGGCTGATAGATACATTGTGACCCCAGAAAGGACAGTTTGTGGTCACAAACGTGACCATAGCGGATTTACTGTCCTGCCAGTCTTCGCTCAGCAACTGCATGACAGCACTTCTGAGCGCATATATATATATATAAAAACACGCGTATTGCAAGCACATGCAGTCGTTGGTTACCTGCAAATATATCCGTTTATGCTTCAATAGCCTAGGGGAGTTTCATTAGTCATTATGTGTTTAATGTTTACCGCATGGAGACATCAGAGTTGTGTTGTCCTGATAGGGCCCACAAACGAACTTAAACTTCAGCATTCTTTCTTGACAACACGTTTTCAACCTGATACCACCACAGACATAATAGATCTTAATAGCCCTAATTACAGAGGCCAGAAGAGTTTGGTGAGTTTTTCTTGGCTCGGGTGACCAGGCTGTGACGCCACACCTCTCCACCTGGAGAATATGTGAGATGCTCATATGGGTCCCTGAACTTTCGACCTGCCAAGCCGTGGTGGAGGAACTGGTTTCCCCTGTCCAAGCTTAGAAAGCACCACGCTTTACCCTTTATTGGAACGCCTGGGAAACGAAACAAATCAATGCCTTTGCACGAAGAGGCGAAACGGGGCAGAGCGACCACCGACTGGGTGGAGGGGTAACAGGGTAAGTGGTGAAGGTTACAGAGGCGTGCATCCAGCAGAGCTCCAGAGTTAAAGGCTTTATGGTGAGAAGATGATGCCAGAATTACAAAGCTTGTGGCACAACGGTGAAAACATGCAGATGGGACTGCTAGGCAACAAATGATCTTCAAATACTGGTACGTGTGTATGTTCCATGTAAAAACAAACTAGACACCAAAAAAGTCAAATCACGTTTAGAGTCGTCGTCCCCCCGCCCCTTCACCAGAACACTGGTGAAAAACAAATCCTTTAGCGAAGGCACACCAATTCTGAACGATTTTAGACCAGAGCTGCTTCCTAAAAAATATGGCACCAAGTTTATTTTTTATTCGGAAAACACCACCAACTGGATATCTTTTAAAATACACTGGTGTACTCTAATATTTCAAAATGTCCCTCAAAAATGTCAGGATGTGACCTCAGCTGAAAAGTTCAAAAGTTGAATGTAGAACTGTAAATCACATTAGAATGCAAACGCCAATATAAACAGACCACAGCAGGAATACAGCTAGGGGTCACAGCTGAAGAGAAATTGTTGTTACATGTTTATTTGGGCCCTTAATTTGAAGCAAAATTGGAAAACAAAAAGAAAACTTAGTATACCTATGGGATTTTATTACTGTTTTGTGCCCCAAATTTAAATAACTGCTTTAAAGAGACACTTGAATCTTTTTGGATATGTGGCAATATGAACTGCTATTTTAAATCTTCAACATGAAGTTGTGTTCTATATCTTCAGTATTAATTTGCTTTCTGTATCTTCAACATTAAAATAACACTTTATTGATCCCAAAAGAAACTGCAGTACTTGGTACTCTGTATCTTTTGTGGTGTGTAAACTGAGGTCTGAAGTCTCACGCCATGTTGTATATATGCATTATCTGTTAATAAGACATGTTTAATTTTGCCCTGCTATTTTTTGTAAACAAAAGCACTTGGGACGCTCTCAGTTCAGTAAAATACAAGGTCCACATGAATACATTATTTTAAGATTTGCAATATAACAGTATTCCTTAATAACCTTGACATCAGTGCATTACAGTTTTATTAAGGTGGGAAAAAACACAAGACCAAACATTGGTCCCCCCCCAAGAATTGCTATGCAGTGTGCGCACGACCCCGAAATGATCACAAATATAACAAATGAAGATTTATATTATTCTTTATATTTTATAGTAATATTTCAGGCATGTTTGCCGACTGGACCCAAACTCCTTGTAAACCTGTTTTTAATTTGCATAAACATGTATAAAATGTTAAACTACACATCATTTTGTATAAGAAAGCCTATGTACATATATACATACATGGCTATGTTAATATACTTATGTTATAACGTATTGATCACAAACCATGTATCACATTCTTTGCATTCCACTTCCAACAATTAAATGCCAAAAAGGACCATAAACCGATTAAAAAAAAAACAAAAACAAAAAACCCCACAAAACTTGAGCATCGCCACTACAAAGGGAGACGCATAATGCAGATTCTGTGTCCGATTCCAACACAGTATTCTGTATTAAAAAAAGAGGAAAATCCTCTTAGAATGCAGAGTAAACTGATTACGATACAGTGAGGGATTATGGGTGGCTGGGTGCCGTCAGATTAAGTTTTGGGAAAAGCAGAGAGGCGACAGCGCTGACATGGGTGCATCTGCATGGCACAGCTATAGGGAGAATCGCCGGCGTCCTCTTTTAAGACGTCAGCTACGACACACTGCTTTTTAACTCCTGTGTGTAATATCTCTCTCTCTCTCTCTGTGTCTGTCTGTCTGTCTCTCTCTCTCTCTCTCTCTCACAGAGAATAAACACCGAGAATAAAACCCCAACGCCTACTGCAGATTCCACCTCATTCCCTTCCACAACAGAGGAAGAGAATACGGTTCCATGCTTTCCAGAGGAACGGGAAAAGAATGAACCCGTTATTTAAAAAATGCTGGATTTTGTATAAATGGGAGATTATGACAATATAGAATATGGATGTCTGAAGTGCTTGGGAGGAAATACAGTACAAGTGGCAGAAAAACAGAAAGAGAGAAAACAAACTTGGCGTGTGTGTGTGTGTGTGTGAGTGTGTCTGTGTGTGTGTGAGAGAGAGAGAGTGTGTGTGTGTCTGTGTGTATTTTTCTTCTGGCACTCAGCTAGAATGTATATGGAGGGGTTCAGAAAAGCCAAAGACCTGCACATTATATGAACATTAAATGAACAATAACAAAAACACACTGTTTGTAATAGTTTGTAACAAGTTAGCAGGACATTTACATGTTATTTTGGCTACTATTATAGTTGTAGTAAACCTAGACACACCTTTCTTAGTTGTTGTTTACGAAAATAAAAATGCACAGCATGCAAAGTTTAGTAATAAACGAATACATACACAAATATTACATATTCCACAGAAAAATATTATTTTTTCAAATAAAATTATACATTATTTATACTACACCAAGATGAATAACTTTCAGCTTTCCAGATGCCTGTAAGACAAGAGAGCCACACATACGCACGCACGCACGCACAAAAGTAGTTTCAGTATCTATCCATATCTGTAATGTGAGATACACATTACAGAACTACATTATGTAATCAATATTTAGATGGTAAATAAAGTTTTAAACCCAACATGCACATATAACCGTGAGCAGGAATCCAAAGGGTGTAGCGTGTAAACCATTACCTGATCTTCCCAGTTGACCAGACCGGATTCTGCAGAAGACAAGGAGGAGAGAAGAGTGTGTGTGTGTGTGAGTGTACGTGTGTGTGTGTGTGTTTGTCAGTATGACACAGCCGCAGGGGGAGGAGCTTGGGGTGGGGTGGGCTCGTTTACAGGGGCTGTCTTCAGGTGCCATCTGACCTCAACTCAGAGACTTCACTGACCCGCAGAAGGTACTGACAATTACCTGATCAATAGAATAAAGTGTGTGTGTGCGTGCGTGTGTGTGTGTGTGCGTGCGTGTGTGCGCACACACGTGTTCTCACAGGACTGTTCCACTTTAAGCGCCGATGAAAGTGTGTAGTAAGATTGGGTTATGTGTGTTTTGTGTGTGTGTGTGTGAGTACATTCGTCACTCTCCAGCAGACAATGCTGGGGTCTTAACCATTGCTGAGGCTCCCTGTTAAATTATTACAGCTTCTGTCATTAACATTCAAGATTATGCAAGTATTACAACACTGATGTAAATGTCTATAATAGCCTGCACTCAGTACTGTCCAAAATATGTATTTGGGAGAAAAGGGTTTAATTATGAAGTGGTCTTGAAAAGAATAAAACATTTCTGTTTTAGGATGACTAGGTAAGTACAATTGAAGCCGAGAAAAGCCATCCAACTTGAACAAAGTTTAAAATGATGAAAAACACAAGAGGAGAATTCTTTTTCCAAATGTTCTCCTGGGTGTGGAAATAACCTGCAATAGTGGGAGTGTGAACAGAGTTACGCATGTGATGTACGGGGTCTCGTGTCTTCAGTGTGGACATGAACAGTAGACCGTGTTCCACGCAAATATATACCACATATACAAACAATTATTCCACAAGCTTTCTCTCTCTCTCTCACACACACACACACACACACCTGTGTGATTCCATGAGGAGGGGGCTTGGTTTGCGAGCGTGTCAGTAAGATCCGCTTCCCTGCTTCGTCTCACGTCCTCTACAGACCCAGCTCTGCTGAAACAGAGGGGGAGATGCACACCGCGTGACGGCTCGGGTTGAGACAGAGATGCACTTTCTTCATCCCTGTGCAAAGCTTAAAAACCTTCAAGAGATTTTCATATTAAAAATACAAAAGATAATCCCCCCACTTATATTATATGACTCAACAAATAAAATTACAGATCTTTCTTGGAACAGGGCACACATCCTCATTTTTATTAATTTAAACCACATCCACACACACACACACACACACACACACTTACACCGACAGACAGACAGAGAGAGAAGACAGACTTGTTAATGTCAGTGTCAGCTTTTGGATATGTTAATGTATGTACATTTTCTGAAACTGAACTTTCAGTGCTTTGGCAATTTTGTGCTTTGCAGAGTCATTCCAATAAAGCCATCTTGACTTGACAAAGAGTGACAGAATGACAGAGAGAGTGACAGAAAGACAAGAGAGAGAGACAGAATGACAGAGTGACAGAATGACAGAGTAACAGAATGACAGAGTGACAGAATGACAGAGTGACAGAATGACAGACAGAATGACAGAGTAACAGAATGACAGAGTGACAGAATGACAGAGTAACAGAATGACAGAGTGACAGAATGACAGAGAGAGAGAGACAGAATGACTTTAGAATGCTCACCATCGCATTAGTGAAATATTCATAGCTGTCTGTTAGCTCATCCTATTTGGGGTCATGCCAACGAAGTACGTGTGAGTGTGATGTCTGTTCCTGAGGACTGTACGATACCTCAGTCCCTTAATAGGATGCCTGGAGTACAGGCGGCCTATCAGAATACACGGACATGTTACCCTGTCCCAGAGAAGGGGTGAGAAACATCGGCCTATCAGAACGCACGGATACACCTCAACCCGCCCCAGAGGAGGGGTGGGAAATGTCAGCCTATCGGAACGCATGGACGTGTGTTCACCCGCCCCAGAGCAGGGGTGAGAAACATCGGCCTATCAGAACGCACGGATACACCTCAACCTGCCCCAGTGCAGGGGTGAGAACCGCCAGTCCAGTCAGGGCTGCAGATTTCACTGCTTTCGCTCTGGCTTCTGTTTAAAAGAGCTGGACAAAATTTCAGTATCATTGTTTACATGTTAAAGGGTAAAAGTCATTGTGTTTTGATTGAAAATGCATCATTTTAGAGAAACCCGGAGTCAAGAGTTGTTCACAGTAGCAGTCTAAAGTGTTTACAGCTCTAAACTTCACAAAAAGTTACCAGACAAAATATTTACATTTACATTGCGTGATGCCTTCGCTTTCAGGTAGTTCTGGTTCTAAACAAGTTTCGTATACACCTTGTTTTCTTGTTTTCTGTAAACTATAGAACATGCAGAGGTGAACACTAGATACTGTACCAGACAGAAGGAGGTGCTAGGAAAAAAACAACAACACCATTCTGGCATTAAAAACCTATAAACAAACCTATAATAACCTATAAACAACCCTGCGAGGCCTCACAGGGGTGGAGGAGGCGAGGAAGGGTGGAGGAGTGGAGAAGAGGAGGGGTGGACGGGTGGAGGAGGACCCGTGCATGCGTGCGTGTGTAAGGGAGCCTTTGTCTGATCATGAGCACGGCCAACGACGGTTTCTTTCTAATATTTCTTTCCATCCAGTGAATATTTGGCATGCTAATCAAAGTTCATTTCCCCAATGGGAACATGTCCTTGTATCTGTGATCAATCGCATACCGCGACTGATCCTCTGACTATCGGTGGAACGTGGGTCACGTTCGCTCGTGAACTGCGTAAACGCAGTTTCCAGTGTCATGTTGCGTTTCATTTCACAAGCAGGAATAACAACAGCACAGGTGAGATGTTTCAGCTGTGCCCAAACTAAACGGAGTAGGTTATATAAATCAAGGAATTCCATGTTGGTGATGTGGTAAGTGAGTTATTAGCAGTTGTTAACCTGTCACAGTGTCATGGATAAATGATTAATGACTGTTGGGTATTATTTCACTCATTTTTTGGGGTTTCTCACATTTGTGTGTGTGTGTGTGTGTGTATGTGATTGTGTATATTTGTGCTCACATATTTGGGTGTGTGATTTATGTGTGTGTGCATTTGTGTGCACATGTGTTTGTGTGTGCGCACGTGTGTGTGTGTGTGTGTGCGCGCGCATCATGACTAATCGTGTCTGTACATACCCAGCATGCTCCTTGGTTAATCTTTCTTCCAGCCTGTGTGTGTATATACATGACACACACCACATCCCATAATATCATATATCCCATATGCAACACACACATCAGACATCACACACAGGACACAAAACCCAATCACATATGGTCACATATATAGACCACACATACCGCATAGATCGAACATTAGATTGATCTTACTGCTAATCAGAGCTTAAAGCAGATCATTCCTGTGACAACACACACACACACAAAGCTGCACTCTGCACACACCTCTACATGCAGACACACACCTGTACTCAGCCACTCCCCCATATGGTCACACACCTGGATGCTGTGCTCCTGAGAGTGTGGCTGGGCTTTGCTTTGCCGATGCTGGGTAAAGGTGTGTCAGCAGCGGGAGAGAGACATGCTCCATCCCACACACTCTGTTCCGCAGCCTTGGGGTCATCTGGAACAAGCACGCACACACACACGCACACACACACACACACACAAACACGCACACGCACACACATGCACAAACACGCACGCACACACAAACACGCACGCACGCACACACACACACACACACACATGCAAACACACACACGCACGCACACACATGCATGCACACACACACACAAATTTGTATTGTTACTTAAGTAAAAGGAAGATGTTTAAAGGTGAATTTAAAGATTTTTCTTTAAAATTTTAATTTAAAGATGTTTGTCAGGCATGGTTTTTAAGTGAAATTTAGAATAAGTATATATAATTACTTATTCATAAATAAGACTATTGTTACACATAAAATATGTACAGTCTGGTACAGGTGTAGGAACTTCGCCAATATTTGTCCTCAGGAACATCCCTCTTCAGTGTCCAGTAGTAGCTGGCTCCACTTTCCTTAGGACCGATTTTCCACAG
>NC_137506.1:3300000-3307500 GCF_041902795.1 Electrophorus electricus | reverse complement strand
TGAACGCTACCTTGTCCAGGAGTGTTATACTAGGCTGAACGCTACCCTGTCCAGGATTGTTATACCAGGCTGAATGCTAACCTGTCCAGGAGTGTTATACCAGGCTGAACGCTAGCCTGTCCAGGTGTGTTATACCAGGCTGAACGCTAACCTGTCCAGGAGTGTTATACCAAGCTGAACGCTAACCTGTCCAGGTGTGTTATACCAGGCTGAACGCTACCCTGTCCAGGAGTGTTATACCAGGCTGAACGCTAACCTGTCCAGGTGTGTTATACCAGGCTGAATGCGAACCTGTCCAGGTGTGTTATACCAGGCTGAATGCGAACCTGTCCAGGTGTGTTATACCAGGCTGAACGCTAACCTGTCCAGGAGTGTTATGCCAGGCTGAACACTAACCTGTCCAGGTGTGTTAGAGCAAGCTGAACAGCAACACACCTGATGTGACTCACCACTGTTATACTGTGTTAAACTTGAATCGTTCAAAATAAACTGTTCAGTTCTAAACTGTTTAGAATGGTTAACTGTAAATCTGTTCAATTCAGCTCCTCTACACGGGTGTACCCAATGTGTGTCTAAATTTCTTAAATGTAATTCATTTTTATCTCAGCGCTCTACACAGTGGCATTAAAAACATCATCTTATTTTTCGGGACTGATATTTGTCATTTTTTGAACATGAAAACTGGTTATCGGCAATCTGGAGCAATACTGGAACATGGTCACAAAGTCCTATCCTGAGGCAAACTCAAATCCAAACGATGCCTCTCCTCACGTCAGAACCAGGTGTGTTCTGAGCTGGCTATTATACACCAGTAGAAGCACGTTGCTCCAACTGCTACAAACTGTTGCAGAAGAACACTGAGCGAGATCGATAACGATGGAGAACTCGCTGTCTCTTTTTTCTCCCCAACCACTGCTCGGTCAGTTTAGCTTTGCCAAGCATAGCACAGCACGGCTAACAGTGCTGGCCTCGGACAACTCAGTAGCGCTTCCTACACTTACTGAAGTTGGGTCACTTGAGCCTGAAAATCAGATGCTCAGAAGCCAGCAGACAGAGGCTCAGTGGTCAATAGACAGGATCAAACTCGAAGGTGACCACTGCTTTCCTGGTCTAACCATCTTGGACATACTTCTTCACATTGTAGGTGACCATCAGGTGATTACTCAAATTGTGTGCGTGTTGGCAGATGTGACATTCAAAGGGAGCTTTTAAAAGGGACTTTTCTGAACTTTTTGAAACACTTGGGCAACAATTATGCACATTTTCTTTTTTAGGAGACCACTTCTAGCATGAGGAACCAAAATGGTGTCTTGTCTTCTATGTCTCAGTACATGGGTCAACAAGATCTGCAGCTCACATTGACTTTATAGAAACATAACTTTAGAGAAAACTGCATTTTGGAGACACACAGCGCTTTATAAACCCAATATCCTCCACCCCAACTGGACTGGGGTACAAGTGCTTATAGGCCGTTGTCTTTTTTCACTTCATCACCCACCCATCTACAAAACGTAACACTATCATAACTTCCTGCCATATCACAGGGTGTTGACCGCCTCAACATGCTTCAGCCTACTCTTCACAGGGTGAGTGACAGCAGGCACGGTATGACTCAAGCACATGCAAGGACACCATCACTGGCACGCCGTGATGATGAGGATGGTAATGAGGACTCAAACTGCACGCTCTGTCATCAGCCTCCAAGGTCAAGGAGCTTCTGCCTGAGGACGGGGGTCCACAGTCTTCATCCACCAGCACCCACCACTGAGTTTTGGAAGATCCGGAAGATCTGTTCTGACTGGAAACCAAACGAAAGGAAGCACAAATGTATGTCAGCCTGCTCTTACAGCCGTTCATCAGCAGTATCCGACTGATCTGGAACTAAAAGTTGGTTTGTCTCCAATATTAAATGACCGACAAACAAGTGCCAATTAATGATTTTATTACAGTCCGTTGGCTTGATTTGATCATTTTAACTGAAGCATGGTGAAATGAATATTAACTGAATCAGCTCCACCAAGCTACAACTTACCAGCTAGAGAGGTGGAGGTACAGCTGTTATGGTACTTCCCAATCCAAGCAATTATCGTTTGGTGATTTTACATGATTTTATGATTTCATGATTTTAAGGAAATGCAAATGAACTATGCTCCATGTTGGCCACATTTGGTCTCTCACAGCATGTTAACAGGTGCAAACATCGTCATGGTCTCTATCTGGATTTGGTGTGGATCTCACCGGGGCTCAATAGGTCGTCTCTTAAGGATGCGACTTCATCAGATCATTACTGCGTGCTATGTCACACGTGGGACGTGAATTTATGAAGATTTACAAATGACAATACAAATGTGCACGGCACTACAGGTGCACTGCTGGACAGCTTCAACTCAAAAACAGTTAGTGTTATGGATGAGATTGCACCAGTTAAAATTCAAACCATGTCTTACAAACAGAAAGCACCACGGAGAAATACTACAGCGGTTCAAATCCAAAAGAATGTAGGAAAGATTATACACCCGTAGCATAAACCCAAACTTTCTCAAAGAAATACAAAATGGGCAACAGCTAAACACTATTGGCCATGGTGGACAAACTAATGAATTCACCTCCATGTGTGCCCCTGAATTAGTATCAGCTGAACGACATAGTAAGTGCGTCATCTTTTTAGCACCAGCATCCACACAAGCCGTTAGCAGGTCTATATCTGACAATGACCCCGTGACCTCTCGGTCACCACAAAAATTTATCATGGTTAGAATGTCTCAACGTAGTGCAGTTAACAATGAAATTTTAATTGATGCAGTAAGTTAGCTCAAATCTTTACGTAGATAATAACAGGCTTTCTAGGCAAATTTCAGTCAGGATTTCAGCCTACTCATGGCACTGAGACTGCTCTAATTAAGGTAGCTAATGGCATTTGTTTAATTACAAACTCTGGGAAGATATCAGTTCTAATGCTGCTTGATTTCAATGTTACCTTTGCTACCATTGACCATAAAAAAGTAATGCTTCGGAAAGCGTGTGGGTGACCAGTAGTGTCCCCCAGGGTCTAATTCTTGGGCTGTTCTTATTTGGCATGCTCTTACACATGCTTTCTCTTGGCCAAATCATACAAGATTTTTGGCTCATCTTAGCACAGCTGTGCAGACAACACTCAGATTTACTGAGGTCTCTTCCCAAACAACTATGGTCCCCTCGACTCACTTTGGAAGCGCTCTGGGCACCTCACTAACTGGATGGGCCAAAATATACTGCAGCAATACAAGATGGGCAGAACTCTCAGGTCAGGAGTAACGAGTCCGCTGGTTCTGCCCAAGGTAAAGACTAAGCATGGAAAGGCAGCGTTTGGCTGTTATGTCAGAATATTAGAAGAAGCCCATCGCCAGATGCTTTCAAATTTTACTAAAACCTTTTTGTTTGACCAAGCTTTCAACTTAGTTTAGTAGGTCTGCACTTAACTTTTTCCATTTTCAGCATTACAACACAATTTTATTTCTTTTAATTCTTAATTTATTTCGTCTTTATTTTCATCTTTTATCTTGGCACTTTACATGTTTAATTTGAAATCTTTTAGCATATTAATTTTTTAAACATTTATTTTAGTATTAATTCATTTAATCTCCATTTGAAATTTGTTCTGTTTAAATCAACTGCTTTTAATTTTAATCTTTAGTGCTTCACATAATCTTATGTGAAGCACTTTGAATTGCCACTGTACATGAAAAGTCCTATATCAATAAACTTGCCTTGCCTTAATCACACCAGACCATAGCTATCAAATGTAGTATTGTGTAATATTAATGGCTATGTTACTGACTTAATGGTTTGTGTTTATTTTTCAGAGAGAATTTGGTGGAAAAAATATTGAATGAAAAAGGGGAAGACTCGGACACAGCAGGATATCCAAGGTTTCTTGGACAAACGCAGTTGGGTCCAGTGTAGGTCAGAGCCAATGTTCCTCCAGGCAGGGCCATCAAAGAAGGGGCCATAGGCTTGTCAGGGCCAGCCTGAGAGGTCCTTGGGGGGCTACACCAGCAGCCATCTATCTGCAGCAACAGGTCAGAACATCAACCTGTTATGCATTTCCTTCCTTTTCACAATCATAACGTGTTTACAATATACCTTTTCCCAGATAAACAGTCCCCCCCCCCCCAATTTTCCCCAATTTTTCTCCTTCATCTTCCCAACCATCAGGCAATTCTCCCATCACATGACAGCCATGTATGACTCTGGCATCATCCGGGATCAAACTCGCCATCCGGGATCAGTCACCTAGACCTAGCAAGAGTCGTTGCGCTTACTGAAGCACTTCAGGAAAGATTCAGAACTTCAGAGAGGAATACTTTCCTGATGAGCTATGGACAGAGGTCTTAGACAGCCCACAAATGCTATGTCAATATTGAACGAGCGAGAAAAGGACAACAGAAGACCAACGCTAGACTAGAGGGATCTGTAGTGACATCCACAGTTAGTGAGCATAGGGGTGACCAAGATGAAAAAGATGGTTTTAGAAAGAACATCCTTGACTCTATGACTGAGGAGTTACAGAAATATGTTTCCAAGCCCAAGTGCAACATAAGGAGAAGCACTCAAGCATTTCATCGCAACCGAAACAGCCTTTTAGACGGGTTGCCTCGTTTTTTGTTTGTAGAGATGTACGAGTCAAATTTGGATCATCTGAGAGAAGAGCTTCATCCAACCAAAAGAATTTTGGAGGGTATGGAACGGCGGACGGAAAAGGCTGACCAGCATGTTGGAGTTCCTCTGTGTTTCTGGAGCCTTTCAAAGAGGTGTTCCAGGAACTTCTCCGCTCGTGCAAAATTGCTTCTACAACACCGGTTATCCATGCTGTTTGTGAATGAAATTTTCCCACCCTGAAATTCATCAAGAATCACCTCCGAATAACCATGACAGATGAGCGACTGACATCGATTTTCCATCAACAAAGTTCTGTGGCTCTTGTTGGAGCTGGTGCTCTTGGACCCGCCTTTCCACTGGTTTGAGAGTCCAGTGACTACTTATCTGGACGTGGCCGTTCCCTAATCTTGAAAAATGTAGTTGGAAGATATCTTATAAACCACATGACAATGGTTTTGGTTTTTCCTTTGCTTGCTGTGTATTTTCCCTCCTTTCTTTGAGAACAAATCTAACCATCCAGTAAACAGCTTCTTCAGGACCATAGATGATCCATTACTGGTAAAGAACTTTATGTGGTGGCTCCTTGTGATGGAAAATACTCTTTTAATCACGTCTGACTTGCTGTTTATTCAAATTTCCACCACATCCTCAACAACATTAACCTCTAATAATAACTATGGAACAGTATTTGCAAAGGTCAGAAGAAGCAGTCCATAGCTATATTTTTTGACAATACCGTTAGCATGTCTCTGAGAAGCTAATGCTAGCATCCAACTCAAGATATCAGGAAAAAGTCAGTTTGATCCAAGCTGTTGATCCAGAACATTTCTGAGTCCTGATTATTCATTACTGTTTGTGATAACATCCAGATGTCTTCAATTACCTTGTAAATACTGCAACAACATAGGCATTGCAGTAATTGAAAGCTTACAAATTGCTGAAATCATACAATTATTTCTTTTGTGGTAGTCAGTGAAATTGTCATTTGCACAATCAACTACACCATCAAACATCATTGTGATCAGAAAAGTAATACCTACAAAGCTGTGTTTGATGGGGTAATAATAAAGTTTGTTGTTCCCTTAAGTTAACGAGACCTTGCTAACATTCCGGCACTCCTAAATCGGAGCTGTATCATATGCAGACAGTCAGTTAAGTTGAATGACCAAATTATTTTTGCAATGTAAAGAAGTGTAAAGAAAGTATAAAGAGATGGAAATGATAAGATCAAGCAAGACAGAAAGCTGGAGGGAGTGATGAGAGACAAGCAGAACCTTAGCTAGCTAACTAGTTAGCTAGCATTGTGAACTGTGAATTGTTAATTCCCAACACTCACAAATTATCAAAGGCAAACCTACGAAATGTGTCCTTCACCTAACTGTCTACCTGTGGCAAATGAGATGGCTGAAATTTTTCCTCTTAATTTTCGTTATCCAAAGATTTCTCCTTACCCTCATTATGACAGTCGGGATGCTGTAAAAACGTCTACAAATCTGTTGTTTTTTTGCTGTTGTTACTAGAGCCATGAACCACGCAACAAAGCACGGCTTTGTCAGGGTGCTGTAATGCTCAGCTCACAAGGAGTTAAGACAGCCGGAGAGTGCGTGACTTATTACACTGCCCTGTTACTAAAAGCACTTTATGTTTCTTGTTTCAGGTTAACGTTCAGGAGGTAAGGGTATTAAGAGTATTTTTGGACCCATTTGTGCAATCTAAGGATACTTTTCTGAGTAGACAACCAAAGCTCTAGATAAGAGCGTGTAAGTAGCTCTGGATAAGAGCGTGTGCCAAGTTCCCTAAATGTAAATGTACTCAATGATCACACCTTTCCTTTTTCCTGAACTATTTTAAAAAAGGGTAAATATCACAACCTCACACACACACACACACACACACACACACACACACACACACCCCTTTGTACAAATGCAAGAATACACACACACACACACCTCATTAACTAAGAGAGTAGGCATCTGATTCAGTGAAATCAGATGACAAATCAGATTTCATTAACAGAACAAATGGCTAAATGTAAAACGTGAATGGCTGAAAAGAGTGATAATGAAGCAGTGAATTAGACAATACCGAAATAAGGCATGACATTATTGGCTTAACGGTAATTGGAGTGACAGACTAGCTCTATTACAGCAAACTGAAAAGAAAAGGCAGGCAGAAACCATCCTCCATCCTCTCTTCTCTTTCCTCCTTTTTCATTCATTCGTTCGTTCGTTCATTCATTCATTCATAGAGGGCAGCGACAGTGGAGTTTTGCCCAAGTTCTCTGTCTGGACAGGGGTTTGGACCCCAGTTCCCCACCAGGGAGGCAATGTTGTTACTCATTACACTATACCAACCGCACCTTTCTCTCTCTCTCTCTCTCTCTCTCTCTCCCTCCCTCCCTCCCTCAACCTCTCCACTGCCGCCCTCCCCAGGGCGTGCTCCTGCCGGGGAGTGCGCCTCACAAAGGGTGCGGGGAGAAGAATTCTCTCCTGGTTTGGGGACAAAGGGCCTCGACGCTGTGCTTTGGCCTGCCACAGCCACGGGAGCTTCCGGTGCTTTTGTCTCAGCCAACCCCCCCCCCGTGATGGGGAGAGGAGGAGATCAGATAGAACAAGGGCCCCCTCGCACTCCCTCTCGCTCCAACTCTGCGGTTCTGCCTTTCTGTCTCTCCTGCGGTGAGGTTAATTTAACTTCTGTTGCTAATTAACGCATGGCATCGCTACAGGGTGAAACGCCACCGTCAGGAGAAAGACTCGCGCGCTGTCTCTCTTTTTTCTCTCTCTCTCTCTCTTTTCCTCCAGGTTCAGCTCTACCTTTTTTTACATTTTTTATTCAGGACTCTCAGTTGTACTTTAAATG
>NC_137506.1:3260000-3277500 GCF_041902795.1 Electrophorus electricus | reverse complement strand
TTGTATGTGAGTGAGTGAGTGAGTGAGTGAGTGTAAGTAAGTGGCAGATCTTTGGAGAAAGTGCTCTGCTAGATGGGCATTGACATTTGGATTGATCCATCTTCCTGTCTGTGCCTCACAGCCTTATGAACACAAACACACACACACGCACGGACACACGCGCGCGTGCACACGCGCACACAGTAGGAGGGCAGACGTACTCATTGATGCAGACCCCACAGTCAGTTTGAACAGTCCATTACCTTAACGAGGCAGAGGCACAACAGGTGTTTTAAAGAACAGGTGAACTCAGGGCCCAGTTCACATTGTTTAGGGAAGCATGCATCGTTTCATAGAGGAGGCACTGTTTACCGTCACTGTGCACACAGGTGCGGGTGTAAAACTTATATACCACAATTATATATACTCCAGTAAAAACCACCATAACCCATACAGTGTTCCAGTAAAGACCGCCATAACCCATACTGCACTTCAGTGAGTGTTATATTGAGGAGTTGCTGTTTTTATAAAAATGAGATTCTTTAGTGATCTGTATGTGTCTCACTTCTTCACACATCTTTCAAACTCCTGTCTCTCCCAGGTAAAGCTTCCATGAGTACAAGCCTCTGTGATCATAACAAGTGATGACTACCCGAGGCACTGGATACACACGGACACCAAAAAAAAACTGCTTTAATAATGCAGTGGCTGTTTAATCTTCCTGACCAACAGTCAATCACAGCTACATTTAACCTTGCCTGCTTCTCAGCATGGGACTTACACACACAGTAATGATAATCTCTCTCTCTCTCACACACACAATGAATAAAACAACCTCATAAAGATCTTTGTTTTGTTTTACACACGCACATAAGTTGTGTCATAGACTCTCATATGATTACTCTCATGGTTAATAAATACAGTCTAATGCTGAATAAACATACATCTTAAATGTTCAATAAACTGATGATCTAATGCTTAACACACACATGCTTTAATGTTTAATAAATAGATGTTCTTCCAGTGTCAGTCAATGATCTCTTCCTAGGACTAGCTCAAGAGGCAAAGATTTTTAGGTGGGCAAACCGAAGGCTTATTGTGTAATTAATTTCAAGAGCCCAATAAAATTACAGGCAGGCAATTAGTAGGCCACCCTTCCTGCAAAGCCCCAATGAGTCACTAATGTGGCTAATATGGAAGCAGAGTGAGAAAACAGAGAGCGAGAGAATGGGACCAGGCATGGCTGCTGTTCCACCCACCCGCACGCACACACACGGTCACAAGCACAGGGACACCCACACACCTACACACAGAGAAGTGTGTGTTGTTTTGATTGGTGCACTAGCAGGATGTGACTGTTACTATTCCATCATGTCTGTCTCGTCTCTCTCGAACCACCAAACCTCAGAGGAGCTCATTTGGAATGAAGGCACTGAGCCTGGAAGTCAGTCCAGGATAGGAGAAATGGTGTTGATGTGAATTCAGTCCAAGCTTTCTCTGAACTGACTAAATGTTTCCATCTGGGGATGGGATCTATGCTTATTTCACAAGCCAACGCGAATTAAAGAAGATATTTTAAATACCAAAAGCTACAAGCTGTTTTGAGGCGAATTCAAAAGCTTTAGCATATAATCCCACAAAAAAAAAAAAAAAAAAAAACAACCCACACACACCCATCCTATATGATGCAACTCTAATGACAAAATATTGCAATGTTGGGCAATTTGTTTCTCCTTTGATTGGTGCTTGTAAGTTAACCTGTTTGTTTCTCTCTCTCTCTCTCTCTCTCTCTTACACACACACACACACACACACACATCCCACTCTCCTTGTTTACACTCTGCAAACTACTACACCAGCACCAGGCTTGATAGAAAGAGATAAAGAGAGAGAGAGAGAGAGAGAGAGAGAGAGAGAGAGAGCGAGAGCACGAGAGACCTCAGGAATACTGGAGGTCTGCCAACTCTTTCTTCTCTGCTGCTTGTGTTCCTCCATTTGGTGGCTGTTCTAATAGAATAAGTCCATAAACAAACATAGCGGCCCAAACCCGAACACACGCCACAGACAGGCAAATAAAGGAGAAAAAGAGAGAAAGAAAGCAGACAAACATGGAAGACGTCTCTCAAACATCTCTCTCTCTGCTCAGCATCACCAGGGGTAGAGGACACACCCCTGCTTCCTTTGCTGGGGGTCGAGAGGAGGGGACCACTGTGGTCTCATTCAGTCTCCTCTTTTCTCCTTCTTGCTCCCTTTATCTCTCTGTCTCTCTTTTCTTTCTGCTGTTATTCGTTTTTCCTGCCTCACTGGATCTGTTTAGAATTTCAGCTGGTTTGCGATGGGAGTCTCACCCTCCTCCACAGTCAGAACTGAACTTTTGGGGTGGGCTCCGTTTGATTGGCAAACTTTATCTGGCAGCCCCCAGGGATCTTTGGCCACCGTAAATGATTTATTGGAAAAATGCATCCCATAATGCATCTGTGGGCAGTGGCCACGAGGCAGGTATTGAGTGACCTCAGCACGTCCCTTTGCCCTTCCTTCTAGCCACACTCAAGAAATCCAGAATCAGCTTTGGTTCTGGTACCAAGTGGACAAAGGGAACCCAGACTTGAGTGGACTCTAGATTTCTTGCGTCTGGCCGAGAAGTTCAAGTTTCAAAAATGTAGGTGGAAGGTCCTCACACACACACACACACACACACACACACAAACAAAAAAAAATGGACAAAAAGTTTCACTTACCCATTTTCAGTTTCAGAGCAGCCAGTGGCCCTCCATGGAACCTGAGCAGCATCAGATTGTGCACTTCCAGCCCCTCAGCCCCCTGGGATACGGGCGAGTGTGCCCACTCTACCTCTGCCAGCCCTCTGGCTGCCTTCACGTGCCGTGCCAGCTGCATTGTGGGACCTGCACGGCCCAGGGCCTCCTCCTCAGACAGGAGGCGTACCGGCAGAGGCGAGAGCCCCAGATCAAAGCATTGCAACTCTCCCTGTACTCCTGCTACCACGACCAGACCTCCAGAGGGGTGCCACGCCAGCAGCGAGGGCAGCATAGGGCAGGCGGCCCGGCCCGCGACGCCCGTTTCAGGGTGGAAGAGTACCACAGAGCAGTCCTGGAGGCCTAGGAGCAGAAGGCTCTCGCTCGGGTCACGGCACCAGGAGACAGGGGCTGAGGGGAGGGGCATAGGCGTAGCTGACAACCGTTGGAAACGCCCACGAGCGCATTCATACACGCAGGTCTGGGCAACAGCAGGGTGAGCCTCTTGGAGTTCCACGGTGAGGACCTGGTACGGTCGGGTCAGGCTGAAACAGCAGGTCAAAGGGTCGCCGTCTGTGCGTATGGAGCTCAGCACCTGCACGCGCGCACACACACACACACACAGAATTTTCCCAGTATGTACTGCTCACAGTAAAACACATTTACAGAAACTGGCAGCAGCGAATCCAAAGAAGACCACAACTACCAGTCCACAGGAGTTATCAAAAAAGAAGCATCTGAGTGGTAATGAGAGAGATAACACAAAAAACTTAACCAAGCATTTTCTTTCCTTAATCAAAACAAAAAAAGCTTAAAGGAGGTCACAGTGAAGCCTCGCACAGTCCGGCTGGAAAGTCACGTTCGGAACGTTCAGGAAAGTGAAGGCTCTCATACTTCACCCCCACCAAAACACAAAGAGTGCGAAGGAGAGAGGGTGTCAAAAAGAGTAAAACGACAGGCAGAATTGGGAGAGAGAGAGAGAGAGAATGACAGGTGGAATTATACAGAGAGGCAAAGCTAGATGCGGTTTGGCACAGGCTGCGATGCGCATGCTTGTGCCAGCAGTGGTGGTATTAAGCCGGCTGCCTACAGTCTACATGCGGAAGCAGAGGATGTGCTCCACATCCCCCCCGCCTTCCTTCACCCTAATCCCCCGGACTGCATCCTTCCCCACCTCTCCGCTGCTGCCCAGGGGGGTCGGAGAGTGGAGTGGGGGATGGGCATCGAGGCCAAGGCGGAGCCAAAGCTGCAGGGGCGGAGCTGGGGGGGGGGGGGGGGGGTTGGTGCTACTGCGGACAGCACAGAGCGGAGTTCCAGGACGAAGCCAGAGCTGCACAGATCCGGGCCCGCTGAGCCACATCCGCTACATCCTCCTCTTGTCTGTAGCCGGGCGGAGACTCCCTGCCAACGTCCCCACCGCCTGGGACAGGACTGGTCTCTGATGCTAAAATTGCACTAAATCGGCCAATGGTCAGATGTAACCTTTTACATTTATCTGACGTTTTTATCCAGAGCAACTTATAATTATGACTGAGTACAACGTGAGTAATTGAGGGTTAAGGGCCTTGCTCAGGGGCCCAACAGTGGCAACTTGAACCAGCAACCTTACGATTACAAGTCAAGTAACTTAACCGCTGAGCTACCACTGCCCAATCTTAAAACTGGCCCAGACTTGGACAATTCCTAAGCCCTAAAATCAATTCCTAAAATGCTAGGCTTATAATGCTGATACATATGCTAAGCTAATATAATGCTGTTACCCACACTAGGCTAACATAAAACCCATGCTGGCTTAATAAAATGACGTTACCCACATTAGGCTAGCATAAATGCTGTTACCCATGCTATTCTAATATAATGCTCTTAAAAAACTATAATAATCTCATGCGGTTACCATGCTAGGCTAATATAATGCTTTTACACAGGCAAGGTGAATATAGGCTAGTACTGCAGCACAATATAAACTTGGGTCAAATTTCTCAAAAGCGGCACAGTGAGTGTTTTAAATATCTTTTAAAAAATATATATATTTATATATGTTTTAAGCATTCCTCTCCCAACCTTTCTCAATATGAGTTTTGGATTTACACCTCAGGTTAGTAGCACTAGTGAATGGCGCTATGGCTTTCAACTCAAAAAGAAGAGTCCAGGCCCAACTCTGACAGGAACTGCCACTCGGAATAAAACACTAGATCCAGCTAAAGTCTCCCACCCAGCTTTATCCTGTCCCCGAGAATCCTTCACCATTATCCTAACTAAGACATGGTAGCATTCTTTACTAGCGCAATGGGACCCGGCCGTCCATCACGCGGCGTTTTATCCAGCTGAGAAGCAAGCAAACTCTCTCTGATGGGCTCAGAGAAAGAGCCAGGGAAGGAGAGAGAGAGAGAGAGAGAGAGAGAGAGAGAGAGAGAAAGAAAACCACCTAAGCTTTTGTCACGGTAACACAAACAAAGAAGCAACAAACAGTGAGGGGAGGTGGGGAGACAGGCTGTGGTGAGACAGGGTGAGACTTGGTGAGAGTTGGAGTGAGAGGGTGAGAGTTAGGTTGGGAGAGGCAGTGGTGAGAGAGGGTGAGAGTTAGGGTGACTTGGGGTGACGGGCTTTGGTGAGAAAGAATGGAGTGAAACAGGATGGGGTTTGCACCTCAGCACTGGGACTCTTTTCCAGCCTCTCTCTCTCTCTCTCACACACAGACACACACACACACACACACACACACAGACACACATATATACACAGACACACATATATATACACACACACAGACACACACACACACACAGACACACACACACATATATATACACACACACACACACAGACACACACACACACAGACACACACACACACACACACACACAGACACACACACACACATAGCTCAAATCCCACAGCTGCTGCTAAAACAATGACAGATTCAGTTTCACAAAGCCAGGCAACATCTTGGGGGTGGGGGGACCATGGCAAATTAGTCTGTGCTAGTTATTGGTTTCAGTGACTGGTCAAAACTATTCTTTTCCTCCGTCTTCTCAACTCCCTGGACTTTCTTTTGCAGCTAGAAAGATAAACGTGGCCAAGTCCAGCTGAGCAGTGGGCCTTGTTCACTGCACCCAGCCTTTTTGAACCAATTTTCCAGTTCAGAGAGCAGAGAGAGAGAGAGAGAGAGAGAGAGAGAGAGAGAGAGAGAGAAAACAAGGGAGAAATTGTGTGTGTGTGAGAGTAAAAGAGAGAGATGATTATGAGAGCAGGATTGGACGGTTCTTTGGCCCAGACTGTAGTTGGAGAGTGCGAAGGACACAGATACTTGTCGAACTACCGTGGCATGAAATCCAGACACGCACCCTCCCCACTCCCCTCAGCTATTCCACTGGGGTCACACACCAAGCCTGGTATTCTCTGCAAAAAGCAGAACCCACATTACCCTTAATGAACGGGGCACGGTCCAAACACAAGCTCTGAATGGACAGGCGAAAAGGAGAGCTCACGGCGTGCAATTTGTCATGGCGAACGCAGCGAAAGAGCTTGCCGTGTGCTGATCGTGGCAGAAACCGCAGGCAGCCAAAATGTCAAACCCTTAAATTCACTTTACAAGCACAGCAGAAAACGGGGCTGTTTAATTTCTCAACCTTTTAGGCTACTTTAAAGTGTGTTTGAAGGCCGCCCGGGCAAAGCCACGTTTATTTGCGTTCGGAGGCTGCATCTGAATCAGCGTGAGCAGCGGCAAAATACGGAAAACCGAGCAGAAACGGAGATCAAACAAATACGCAGAGAAGTGTTCTCAGAGAGATAACTGCTTTTAGAGGGAAAAAAAAGAGAAAGGAAAACAACAACAACCTCCAGAGCATCTTCCGGCTTTGCAGCTCTTCCCAGAGAAAGCGTTCCGCACAGAAATAACCGCACATCCGCTGCGGTTTCCACATAAATTGATCAAATTTCCACGAACTGGGGAAATGATTAAAAATGTTAAATGTTTGCATAAATAAATGTGTGTTTGTGTGTGTGTGTGTGTGTGCGCGCACGCGCGCACGCCCGCGCCTGTATTTCCCTTGTGCATCCTCTGGCAGTGCTTATCTTAGAGGGGTAGGAATTAAGACGACATAAGAAACGAAAGCGCTCCGTAAATACTGGAGACTAAGTAGAAAATTGGCTTAGAATGCAGATAGCAAAGTTAACAAAAGGAACATATATATGAGCTTTAAGTGATTGAAGTGAGTGCGCGTGTGTGCGCGCGAGTGCGTGAGCGGGTGTGATGCATGCGCGTTTGATTCGCTGCATGGCTCCCTGCAAAAAAAAAAAAAAAAAACCCCAAAAACTGCTAGCTTGATTTCACACTCTGGATCTGAAAACGACAACAAACACTTTAATTAGAAATGATGCAGACCAGAAACGCTTTAATGTTCTTTAACATGGTGGAGAGAAAAAAAGAAAGAAGGAAAACTGAAGCCACGTGAAGGCCAAAAATAAACCTGGCGCGCGTTCCAACACGTAGCGGGTGAGAGTCGTCGCGTTCCGCCACGATTTATTTATTCATTTAGGCGTTTTTTCCCGTTATTTGTTTTTCTTCGCGTGCACTGGTAACGCTTTTCCACAGCACGTGGGGCGGGGCTGCCGTGCACGTGCTTCCAAACAAGGCGCGCTGTTCGTGAACTCAAACCACGAGGGCCGATTTGGACCGCCTGCCTGCGACAGCAAGCCAATGGCCTAAAGGCATGGCAAGACAAACAGGACGGAGAAAGAGAGACAGACAGAGAGAGGAACACAGACGGACAGGGTAGAGAGAAACCCAAAGACAGAGAGACATACAAAACGGACAGAATCCGGTCACCCCAACATAACCGGCCAGCCCATCCTGCCTAAGCGAAAACAAAGCAAAAACTTATACAGCACTCATTACAACAGCCGTTGCCACAAAACAGCTTTAAGCATGTCCGAGTCCAAGCCCCCCAGTGAGCAAGCCAAGACTGACATCCTTACAGAACTACACTGAAAATTCTGGAAAGAAAAACACTCCTAAAAGGAAAGAAAGTGCCCTCAGCCGCGATCACTAGGGCACCACACAAACATCATCATTACAACAGACTACATTATTTAAGATGTCATGACCCATTTATCAATTCACCACTCCCTCTTCCCCTGTACGCTCGCTCACTCACTCGCTCTCTCTCTCTCTCTCTCTCTCTCTCTCTCTCTCTCTCTCTCTCTCTCTCTCTCTCTCTCACACACACACACACACACACACACACTCGATCACTCTTTCTCTCTAATTTCATACAGCAAACAGCTGCATTATTCTGATGAGATGCAAAGAGCCACCCTGGAGGTGTGGATGTGTATTGTGACAATAAGCCCGTTAACGTGTGTGTGTAAATATATATATATATCATCAATGAATATTTGAGTGTGTGTGTGTGTGTGTGTGTGTGTGTGCATAAAAATCTTAAATTATCTCAAATAAGATAGAACAGCTTCCACCTGTTTGATACCGTTTTATACTAGCAATGTATATTTTCATACTTTTTATCTACGAAGTTTTTTAACCCTGCCAAGTAGATGGAGCGGGTCACTAGTGGGCCATCTGTCGTCCTGCGTTCACTGCTGCTACGCAGGCTGACTGGGACCGAGCTCCCAGCTCCTCCAGATGGGAGTGTAGTTTCCTTGGATTTACTACCAGGTCTACCGGTGGATTTACTCGCCTGGATTTACCCCCTCTGTTCCGCCCTCCACATGGGCTGAGTAAAACTACCTTCTCCGCTGCTTTGCTGGTTTACGGGGTCTGGTCTCCCTGTCACCAAGTTTCCCACATGGGCTTCGATTCGCCACATTTGCCCCACGGTGGTGTGTGGTGAATCCGGTGTTGGGTGCTTGAGGGCATTCGTTCATTCTTCCTTTTGGACACAATGGTTTAGTGCACCAGTTTTTCAATGTTTTTTATTAGTGGAACCAAGTTCTCTCTAGCGGATTTTTCACTGAGGATTATGACCGAAAGAGCTCCGTTGAGATTCAAACTTTAACACATCAAACGAGCCAAGCACTCTGAACAGATGGGGACTTTGATCTGTTTTGCAGAATGAGACCCGACGCCCTACAGGTTGGCTGTGAAAGGGACCCGTTTGTCATTGGTTGATTCAAACACACCTAGACAGTCTGTTAGGTGAAGGACTGGAATGTCACCTGTTACTCCTGGAATTAGTGCTCAAAACACAGACTGGTCATTACCAACAGAAGGCCAGCTGAGAGGAGCTTTGCAGAACGTTTCTCCACCCTCTTTCTTCGCATTTTTGTGACCTGAATTCTATTCTGAATTCTGGACCCCATGGCGTCCACGCCATGGGAGAGAAGGAGAGCAGAGTCAGGTCAAGATCGGCGATCCGTGACTCCAGCATTACAGATGAGAGATTTCATGTCAGTTCACTGTTGACGCTAAATATTTTCCTGAAGCACGTTCTGTATCTATATTTAAGTAAATTTCACACAAGCCTGAGAAAGGGAATGATATCTCCTTGAGTCAAATAGAGGTGCTGAAAGAAGACTTCGGGCTAGTCAGAAGAAATTAGTTCTTTCTGACCCTAGAACCTTCTTTCTGATGCCTAGAACTGGCCATGGGCACATGACATATGTGGCTTGTGGGTTGAACTAAATCTGAGAAGGTGGATTTTGTTGATAATTGGGGGACCTTTTGGATGTATTTTTTTTGGGTGAAAAGAGGTTCTTATGTTAGCCAATAACCTTATGGATTTGACTAAAAACATGCTTTGGTGAATTAGCTTCTGCGACTCTTATGGGTCTCCATTTCTATGTTGAACAGGTTCAAGGCTGGTTTTCCCTTCTGTGACTTTTATGGGTTACTATTTTTATACATTTATACAGGTTCAGTCTATTAGTTCATCTAGCCATTTACCTTCAAGGTTTTGTACAATGCAGTTGTGGGGGCATCTCAGATGCTTATTAGTAAAGGGTCATGTGGGGTAAATCATAGAAACTTTGCCCAGATTAAAATAACTTCTTTGAATACACTTTTCATTGATGGTACACCTACTGAAATAGAATCTGTAAAGGATTTTTACAACTATAGAGGACTGGGCTTTGTTCTTTTAAACGTGAGGACCTTACTTTCTAACACTTCTCTTATTAAGTTATTCATATCAGGGTAACTGACGCTGATGCATCTTTAGATGGTGATAACATTTACAGCTCTGATCAGGGTGGTAAGGTGGGAGGTGTTGCAATTAGTTAACTGTTCATGAAGTGTATTAAAGTCTGATTCACTCCCTAGACAATATGAATGCTTAGTCCTGAATGCACAGCCAGGTCTAAATGATAAATCGCGTTTTTCCTGAATTAACGTTGGGACATTTTGTTTCTATAGCTGAAATGGATGTTAATAAGAATGTACCTTACAAGAAATTAGAATAAACAGAAAGACTCCTGCTCAGTTGACTTCAGATTTGAGAGAGGCTCTTTTAGAGAAGAGCACAGTCTGGACAAGGATTGGAGGGTTAGGTCTCAACTCTGACTGGACATCTTTAGCCATTATAGAAACAGATATTTTCTGGTTTAAAAAAACAAAACAAAACAAAACAAAAAAAAGGCCAAGAGTATTATTTAAATAGCATGAATAATTGTGCAGACAATCCTGAATCTTTCTGGAAGGTGATGAATGATCTTAAAGGTAGCATGGGTCTCTCAAGTGTGATTGTTTCAGAGAAAAGATTCTTCTAGTGACAGGGATTCAATTTGTGAGGTCTTTATTATCTTTATGATAATGTGAACAGAGCTACGAAAAAAGATCATTCAAGAGATTGCATATTTGTTCTGGTCAAAAGGTGACTAGAATGTGTACTTTCAAGCTGCAAAATTAAGCGACATCAACATAGTCAGTGCCTTGGTCTATATATATATATATATATTTGGAGTCTTTTATAAATGTTCAGCTGCAGAGCTTCTTAATATAAGAAGGTTTTAGATCAGTCCATAGACACTTTACCTGCAGCAGTTACTCTTGTTAATTATATTTCTGGTGCGCTCGAAAAAAAATTAGCGCTATTTGGCCCTTAGCACTGTGTAGATTTATGAAATGCTTTCAACACTGTTGTTCACAATGTAGTCATACAAAGGCTGGTTTGGATTGGCTTTGATTAGCCGGCACTTCATTAGTTTCATAATTATCTTATTAATAGGACTTTATATGTTGTTGCCAATGGTAAACAATCGTAATTCCCAGTACTTGTTGGTGAGGTGCCACAGGTGACTATCCTTGGCCCACTTCTTTTAACATTGTACATCAGTGATCTTGGAAAGCATATTTAAAGTTTGCAGAATTCGTTTTTATGAAGATGATGCACATGATGTGCTGCTATTATGACACAGGTCACAGAAAATGTACAGAAAGACTAACTTGTAGTCAATTGTTTTCCTGATCTCATGGAATTGATAGTTTTGACATATCAGCAAATACCGACACATCTATTGATTGTGACTCAAACTTCAAACATCTGGGAATTTGGATGCATGATATCTTTTAAGACACATTGATGAATTAATTTTAAAAACCTTTCAAATAAAACTGGGATCCTTATACAGAAATAGAGCTTGTAATTCATTTGAAAGAAGAAAACTGTTCAGGCAATAATTTTATCAGTACTGAATTAAGGTGACAAGCTATATAAATGCAGATTCTTCAATTTTGAAAGCTTTAGATGCCATTTACCACACTGCTCTATGTTTTATTACTGGTGTCGGACCAAAAACCCATCATTGTGACCTTTACTGTACAGATTGCCATCTCTATTATATAAGAAAGAAGCAACACTTGCTGGTTTTTACTTATAAAGCTTTACTACTCCATCTTATATTGGGCCTCTGCTTTCCATTAAAACAAATGAAATGTGCACATGGAAGAACGACCGGCCGGTTTTAAATGACCATTTTCATCTACATAATTTGGTAGGAAAGCATTTTCATAAAAGGTACCATTAGTGTGAAATAATCACAATTCTATAGTAAATACACACGTTTTTATCAGTTAGTGAATTTAAATCACTTTTATATAATTTAATGTGAGCTGGGTGTTTTTCATGATTTGTGTACGTACGTGTGTGTGTGTGTGTGTGTGTGTGTGTGTGTGTGTGTGTGTGCGCGCTTACTGTAAGCCCAGGCCTGTCTGAGCAGCCAAGCAGTACCAAGTTGGCCTGCTCTGCAGAGCTGGGAACGGGTGACCAAGGCCATGCCTCTTCATGTCCACTGGGCCACCAGCACACGCCCATGTCTTGCGCCCGGCTCAATCCGACACGACGCACCACCCGACGAGCGTTTCCTCCCGCTAGCTCCACCCACGACACCTGGACGAACCGCAGAGAGAGAGAGAGAGAGAGAAACACTTGGCTAAAAATATTTGACTCAATACCTGAACTCTTTGTGAGGGGTCTGCTTACAAAACACACATGTGGCAAATGCTGAGTTTCATGCTGAGTTCTGTAAACAAATTCTAAATGTTTATACAAGAAGCAGCACCATCGCATATAGTGCAAATTTAGTTCGATATCCATTGATTTAAAAAACAAAAAAACAAAAAAAACAAACAGCAATCCTTACTCATACCAAAATAAAGCTGCAATACCAAGAGTTGATCAAAGAAAACTGTCCTCTCACTCAGCTGGTCCTGAGTCACTGTTCCTCAGACTCACTAACACACCAACATCTCACAGGGTCAGGACCAGAGGAAAACAACAAACTTGATCAGAATGAACCAAATTATGCACATCTAAGGGACGAAAGTGTAATTTATTGGCAAGTTTATTGGGAAAGGTAAAATGCAAAATGCAATGTCACCTGGACATTGTAATGTCACCAAAGACAGCATGCCTTTACAGACTACCAATGGTAACTGAAAAACCAGACCACCTTGACAAGCACAGACTCAGTGATAAAAAGAAAACTTGGTTGGCAAAAGAGCAGAGTTCGTCAAGTGGGAACCAAAGAAGACTGAACCAGAGCTGCACTTTGTAACAGAATGACCAAGATTCAAGGGGACTCAAGAATTTTTTATTTCCATGTTAACGAATGCTAAATGTTCCACATCTGACAGCCTCTCTGACATTCAGAAATGACCTCACCTGCTAAAGGAACTGGACATTAACAGCACAATACGACCAGGATGTCCGTCCACACACACACAAACACACGGGGGGGGAAATAAATAAATAAATAAATCGACAGAAACAGTTTCACTATAACAATACCGGCTTTACTTCAGTCTAATTGTTTTTCTTTTCTGTTCAATTGTCACACAGTGACGCTTAATGCACTAAAGAGTTTAACTGTAACCATTTTCTTTTTCACAAACTATATAATGTTCAATTCCTTGTTGTGCTCTTGAATACTTTGGCAAGCTTTGGCATAACAAATACACCGTCATTTGTCATACCAATGAAGCACACTGAATTGAAAAAAATGAATTGAGAGAGAGAGAGAGAGAGAGAGCGCACCCAGAACAGACCAGACCCCCATCAAAACCATCAACCCAAATCTCTCATGAATCATAGCCCATATACAAGCTCAGTGCTTATATACACAGAGCAAACACACACAGAACAAACTCTTGACAAACTTCCCTCTGGTAATAGGCTTTGGAATTGTTTGTTTGGTGTTTTTTGAATGCTTTGTATTATTGTTGATTCTGGCTGAAGGTGTTTGTACTTAAAGGGAATTTTGTTCCATTATTAATTCCAGAAGCACACATAAGTCCTTCGTTGTGCTGGATTGAGGATGTTCGAGGCGACTCTCTATGAGCATTAGTCTTAATGAGATCTCCTGGTATTAGCACACAGCCTGAAGGCTGCATATCTAAAGAGGTTCATGTCTGAGGGCGCTGATGTAGCATTGACCTCCCTTAGACTGCACACTTCACACCGGAGAAAGACTGACAGACGAAGCCAAGCCAAACGTCTCACGCCGTGCAACCAGTATCGCCATGCAACCAACCCCCTGCCCACATTTCAGTCTCGAGGTTTGGATCTGAAACGCCCACACCCAGCACGTCCCCTGCCGGTCGGCGTTAAAGCAGCAAGGAGAAGACGCGACGGGTCGAATGAACCAGTGTGAATGGGGCAGAACGTTCTAGAAGCAACCCAGAAGTCAGCCACTCACAGGTATGGCACACGGACACACCAGTTGTTGACTGGTTGGAGAATGCTGGATGGGTGTGTCTTCAGTTCCAACATCTCAGAGTTCTACTGAGGACGAGGCCACTGCATCTCTCCAGTTCTGCAGCCATACAGCAAGCACCAGGCCACTGGCTTTACAGTCACAGTACCGCAAGACACTGTGAGAGAGAGATATAAAAAGGACTGACTCTCTCTCTCTCTCTCTCTCTCTCTCTCTCTCTCACACACACACATAGTCAGTTGCTTTGGTAATAGGAGATGACAGAAAACAGACCTACTTGTGAGCATGTGTTTGGGGGGAAAAAAATTATTTGAAATTTGTACATTTCTCAAATGACCAAAAATGCTACATGAAGAACTAAAAACACATGCCTGCTTGCGGGAGAGAAAAACTGAATTACACGAAACCCTCCAGAAATCAACCCTCCTGTTTCCAACTCTGAGGTTATTTACCTCGGTGTTGTGTTGGCTGCCAGTGAATTAAAAACAGTCCGTCTTTTACTGACATTACTGTAAGGAAGAGCAGCTGGTGACTGAAGCGTTGTGGGCCAAAGGGATCGGGGGTGCACCTCTGACCGCTCCGTACACCACAGAGCTGTCTAGACCCCATCCAGCCTTCCTCTCCCCGCTGGTTATTCACACCGCCCTGCAGACGTTTATAATCTCCGTACGGAGCATTATAAACGCATTATCTCTTCTGTACGCAGCACAATAGAGCCCAGCCAAGG
This sequence comes from Electrophorus electricus, assembly GCF_041902795.1. NCBI lineage: Eukaryota > Metazoa > Chordata > Actinopteri > Gymnotiformes > Gymnotidae > Electrophorus > Electrophorus electricus. The sequence goes on along the minus strand of NC_137506.1, from coordinate 3,262,874 downwards.
CCCTGTTCTGGAATGCCGTCGGCCCGGAACGCTGCAGGCCCGGAACACCGTCGGCCCGGAATGCTGCCGGCTCCGCTGACGAGAATGTCCCTTGTTACGCCCTTGCTGACATGCAGGGCAGTCTGCTTGTTTTAAGATGATTAATTAAGGAAAGACTGGAGCAAAAATAAAATGGTCTGGTTTGACCCAAGGGAAAAAAAAAAAAAAAAAAAAAGATTTCATTGGGGAGATGAAGAGAAAATGAAATTAAAATAAGTAGCCAACAGACAACAAGGTAAACAAATAAACTGTAGATCAACATAGTGGAAGGAAAAATATATTTAATCTCTCTCCTGCCCTCTTGGCCACTATCTCTACTCTCTTTCTCTATCTCTCACACACACATACACACACACACACGCACACACACACATACACACACACACACGCACACACACACACACACACCCTTCTCCATCTACCCTGTGTTTGCTGGTCAGCAATAACTAAACCCACTTTCGTGAGGATTAGGGTCTCAGCTCAGGCCAGACAAGCATGCAGCAGGCGGGGCTTCAGGGGGGTAGGGGTGGGGCTCTGTGGGTTTGGGGGGGTGGGACCTCTGTGGGGTTGGAGGGGTAGTCTGGATGGTGAGTGGGGGGGAGTCTTATCGGAGCTGGGCTGTCGGAGCCAGACTCACCACAGGAGAGATTGCTTTCATAGTGTCGCAGCGGCTGCACAAAGCCTGTCAGTAATGCGATAATGCGCGAGTGCATGGGCTCAGTGCTACGCCGCTCTCGCGCATTGTGCTCTCCAGCCAATCAGGTGCATCCGAACTGTGATCGCCGCCACACTTTCGCTCGAGCCCCGTCAGAAATGGGGTTAATGCCTTCCACAAAGGGACTTTTATTCTGGCGTGAATTTTATGTGCACCCAGATTATTCTGAAGAGCGAAGTCGATAAAGGGCAAAAAAGAAAAAAGAAAGAAAGAAAAGCAAAGAGAGAGAGCACCTGTTTCCCCTGAAGAGGAGATGGACTTGACCTCTGACCTCTATGACCCTGTCACTATCGGTAGGTTTAAAACAAGCTGCATAACTCACTCTACATTGAAACAAATACAAGCATTTGTAATGCTCTCTCCACACACACACACACACACACACACACACACACACACACACACACACACACACACACACTCTATGGCTGTCTTATTCTCATTGCTTTTGAAATGTAGTCATTGCCATACTTCATACGTTTTGTTTGTCCAGATCTAAAGAGAATCAGAGGTGAGAATCAGAGTCTAACAACAGAATCAGAACTCAACAGCGGAATCAGGACCGAACAGCAGAATCAGGACCGAACAGCAGAATCGGGACCGAACAGCAGAATCAGGACCGAACAGCAATATCAGAATACAGAATTCTTTAGAATTGTTTTTAGCCCCACATAAAAAAAAACAACCAAAAACATTTTTGTGCTCTTTAAAAAAAAGAGAAAAAGATCTCGTTACTTTGCCTCCACCTGAAGTGGAAGGTGTCTTTTCTCTCCGTGAGGCTCAGCTGTGAGCGATGTGTTTGGGAGGGTTGGGGAGTAACCACACGACTCTGGGGAGAACATTACAGAGCACTGCTGAAACACAGTCGTACCTGTCCCCAAGGTAATGGAGGACAGGTAGGAGCGGAGTAATTACTGCTAAAAGCTCAGTGGAGCAGCCAGACCTCGCAGCATGGCTTCTAATTGAAAGGTGTGTGTGTGTGTGTGTGTGTGTATGTGTACATTACCTTAATCTCAGAAGGCGAGAGCTTCTCCAAACGCCGTGCTGAGAGCTCAGGTGAGCTCTGGCTCCGCCTACGCAGGTACACCTGACACACCTGACTCTTTTCCACCATTGAGAGCAGAAGAAAGCGCTCACCAATCACCGCTGAGAAGCGAGAGGAGAAAGGTCAGAGGTCAAAGTCACATAATCCATTAGAACTGTATGGCTATTACAGAGTAATTGCTCAAGGGTGATATAGACCTAGGAAGTCTGGGGTGCATGTTACATTTGAAACTATTGTTTCATTGTTTGTTGTTCTTCAGGATAAAGACATGACAGAATCGGACAATGAGAAACAATCAGAAAATTGATTATTTATCTTTAAATTAATTATCTCTAGATACACATTGCCTATCATATATAAACACAGAAAAGGTTTTTCCTAGTTATACCAATAGTTTGAAAAGAATAAAATCACTAAAAGAAGCACAAATAATACCATAAAAGGACGTATAAATGATGCTATTATTAGAGGGATATACAAAGAGAGAACCAACTAAACACTCTAACAGCTAAGATGACAGAAGCTCTATTTCGTGAAATATATTTAGGCGCTCTACAACTGAGCAGATCACATCTGTATGTTGTTCCGACTGACTGGTGGGAAGACGTCGCTTTGGACAGGAGCTCATACGACTGCATTTCCCTTGATGTGCGAGGTTTGGTGTGGTTTTGTTTGATGAGATGAGAGGGTAAGAAAGAATGTAGGAGACATGCAGTGGAGGTGCACACACAGAGCAGCAGGAAGGAGGAAGAGGAAGAGGAAGAGCTCTGCACCGTGCTGTAGCCTTCACGGGCGTAGCGTACGGCCACCAGCATCCAAACCTCCCCTCACTCAAAATTAATCGGCTTAATTTAAACAGGGACAGGAGGCAAAGGCACCTTCAGACAGAGAGAGAACGTTCTCCAGTCAGCAACGCAGGCGAACATTTTTAGGAGGACTCGGCAGCAGAAAGTCGCGTTGCCGCAGTAATTCCATACGACCCCGCAGGACAAAATGCTGAGCTCAGGAGAAAGAGGCGATCTGGCCACGACGGAGCGGACAGCACGCCGACTCGGTAGCTCCTGCGTCGGCATGA
>NC_137506.1:3195000-3255000 GCF_041902795.1 Electrophorus electricus | reverse complement strand
CACGCAAAGTTAATTGAATTCTCGTCTGAGAGCTAGCTGTGTTCGCATTAACGGTTTAACATGAATGGAGTATAGACGCAGGAAGGGGGGGGTGCCCTTCACTTGGGCAAATTTTCCCTTAAAAGACTCCAGGATGGGTCGCGCGTGTGTGCGCACGTATGTGTGTGTAAATGCAACCGATGAAGAAGCCGCCCCCGTTTTTTTTTTACTGGAGTGAGAAGTGCATAAATACATGAATATTAACGAGGACGAGCTGGAGAGAGAGAGACAGAGGAGGGGAGAGGCTGGTGGTGTTGAGGAGCGGTGTGTCCCCCTGATAAGGCTCTTGGTGTCCCTCTGATGGGCACTGCGGGTTATTCCACAGATGAGGTGAGGACGAGGTGAGACGACCCAACTATTCATCCAGTCCCCCATTCACCAAGTCTTTTTACTGGGAGATCCAGGACAACCTAGCGTGCTCGTATTGGTATCATGACATATCTATTATCACTCTCTCTCAAGCCAACCCACACACACACACACACACACACACACACACAGATGATTATGCACAACATGTGCATAAACTGTATTATGTTCTCTAGATTTCTTTTGGTCCACTGTTTAGTAATAATGGCTCAGGTCTTTTCAAAATGCTAAATATTCTTATAATACATAAAAATGCAATATAGACAGACCCACACACACAGACACACACACACACACACACACACACACATAGACACACAGGATTCAAAGATGTAGAGGACTCACTCTCCACAAAGTGCTGTTTCTCACTGAAGTAATGCCGATCTGTAGGAAACACTGTGCACACACACACACACACACCGAGAAAGAGAACATCAAATGAACATCAAAACAAGTATTCATTAAAATGGAAATGCTTCTTCTAAAATAAGGTGTGTAAGAAGGACAGGAAGAGAAAGAAAGTGAGAAAACTAGAAAGACAAAGCGAGACAGAGACTAAAAGGAAGGCAAAAGAGGAAGAGATAGATAGATAGATAGATAGATAGATAGATAGATAGATAGATAGATAGATAGATAGATAGATAGATAGATAGATAGATAGATAGATAGATAGATAGATAGATAGATAGATAGATAGAGAGAGTGAGAGTGTGTGTGTGTGTGTGTGTGTGTGTGTGTGTGTGAAGGAGAGAGAGATCCTCCAGGCCAGTAGGTCCCTGTGTGCAGACAGACCCGCACTGAGCTGTCTCGGGTCTGGCTGGGTCCTGCTCTCCCGAAAGCCTGCCTAAGCCCATGAACGCCCAGGCAATTTCCTGGAGAGCTGATCCATAGGTGGCAGAGTCGCTCACCCACGGACACTCCAATACAAGCCCCAGGGCTGTAGGCAGGTCTCTAGCCCAGCCTAGTGCCTCCTTCCTGGGTCGGCTCTTGGCGAGCCCACCGCCTCTCAGCTAGAGGTGTGGATCTGCTGGACATCTCGGGGATTACTGGCACTAATCAAACAAGGGGGCTGCTCTGACACGGCCTGCCCTGGCCACAAGCACCTGTTCTGGGACAGAGGGCTGGTGAGAGCCCCAACCAGCCCCCCACACCCCTCCAGGTCTGCAGCAGCATGGGTCTGCTGCGCCCTCTGGTGGACATGAAGGAAGCGTGCAGGGCCCAAACACTTGAAAGCAAGTAGGTGTGCAGATAAATGCTGGGACACACGCGCGCACATACATATAGATGCTCTAGCACATACGTTCTCACACGTTCACGCATGCACACGTACATTCACACCCCACACGTGTGTGTGTGTGTGTGTGTGTGTGTAATATATATAAATAAATAACTATACATCAGTCCGTTTCAAACAAAACAAACAATGCAAGGACGAATAATAATAGCAATAATAATAATGTGTCTGAGCCAAATTTGTCTCAGATCATAAACAGACAAAACTGCAAAAACAAAAACCGGCCAGTACGTTTCTTTTCAGCTACGTTATCTTTTACCGTCTTTAAAATCCCCAAATGACAATCAGCACCCATTGGGAAGACGTTATCTACTAAAGACCATGAAACACACTGTGAAATTCAATCAGTCATTAATAGCATGTCAATTACATTCTTCAAGCTGGAGATAAACGCTCATAAAACACTCTGTAAAACAAAACGTCGGACAAACGGTGCACTTCCTCAACTGTTTGAACACCGATTCACTACAGCAGGTGCTGAAAGCATTTTTAATTAGAATTATTAACTTAAATGTGAAAATAATAATTACCTATAATAACAATTACTGTTATTACATTTTTATTGTCAGTATTATTAGTTCCTGAAGAGACACTAATCTAGTGGAGGGTCAGGTTTCAGTAAATATGACTCCAGAGACACTACTGACCACAATGAGAGTTCAAAACGATGTAAAAACGTCCAACTCACAAACATAGTGTGCCGTTTTAACACAATGACCAGGCAAGACTGACGCTATCCAATAAGGTCCTTTAAAATAATGTTGATGAAGACACAGGGACACACAGTCCTCTTCACAGACTCACAATGGACAGCTGCAGACCAGTGAGGACAGCTGCAGACCAGTGAGGACAGCTGCAGACCAGTGAGGACAGCTGTAGACCAGTGAGGACAGCTGCAGACCAGTGAGGACAGCTGCAGACCAGTGAGGACAGCTGCAGACCAGTGAGGACAGCTGTAGACCAGTGAGGACAGCTGTAGACCAGTGAGGACAGCTGCAGACCAAGGTTGCGGTGTTGTACAGTAAAGTGAGTGTCCTGGGCTCCATGTGTAACTCTAATGGTTTGGCACAGGTCATCTGACATCTTATCCTGTGTGTAATTCTACATCCAACGGAGTGAACTTGTAAAGTCCTGCATCGCACACACAGCTAACAAGTCAGGTCAGAACTAACATCTGTACAAGTACAATCTTCTCCCTCCCTGCCTGCCTGCCTCTCTCTCTCTCTGTGTCTGCACAGGTCTACTCTGAACACTATTTCAGTGCGACAGAAAGAGCCACTAAAAGTCACTTTAATGGCTGACTGCACTGTCCCCCTTCAAAGCCCCCCCCCGCTCTGAGCACAGAGATCAGGAGCAACTTCTCTGCCAGCACAGCCGAGCAGGCAAGAGAAAGCCCCAGAGCAGCTCAGACCCCGTCCACTGTGAAGGTGAGGAAAGAGAGCGAGAGCGCGAGAGAGAGAGAGAGAGAGAGAGAGAGAGAGAGAGAGAGCGCGAGAGAGAGCGCGTGCATGTGTGGGGGAGTGTGTGTGTGTGTGTCTGTGTGTGTGTGTGTGTGTGTGTGTGTGTGTGTGTGTGTGTGTGTGTGTGAGAGAGAAAGTGCATGAGAGCGTTTGTGAGAGAGGCTGTGTGTGTGAGGGAGCGATAGAGAGAGATCTTTATCCTCAAAAGAAACCAACTTTGTTATTATAAAAAGAAGCGCAGACACATACAACTGAACAGGTCCGCATTGTTTTTGCAGCTCGGATTAATTATTTATTCCAAACAATAAACAGTATGAATTTCAAAAATATCTCTGCTATATTCTTTATTCTTTTTTTCTTTTCGGAAGAGAAAATTAAAAGTTAAAAAGAGACATCAAAGTCTTTGCATTTCCAAGGAAGCAGGCCGCTAGCTCAGACAACGTAAACCATTTCACCCTGAAAGTTGTACGTAGCCATGGCAAACACACAGCACGCACTACGCAGAGCAGCGCATAGCAGAGTGTGACTGCGCTCAACTCCGACACGCATACGGGCTAGGTGCGTGTGGGCACTGTCGGCCTCTGTGAGGACCCCTGCAGACCGCCGCGGTAACCATAGCGGCTGCTAATTACTTTAAAAGAGGGACGACGTCCAGTAAACGTGGACCTGGATCACTGCAGAGGCCTATACAGACCCAGTTTTGTTATGTGAGCGATGTGAGAGATGGAGAGGGAGTTGGTGAAGAGGAGAGAGAGAGAGAGAGAGAGAGAGAGAGAGAGAGAGAGAGAGAGAGAGAAATGGAGTAAGTATCAAATACCTACCCGATTCTCCTTTCTCATAAAACTGGAACGTGCCAATATCTGTATCTGTAAAACGAGACAGAAACAACCACTGAAACAAATAGTCATTAAACAGCCCATGATCAGTACTGCCTGTACTCTAACAGACATCACACACACACACACACACACACACACAAACACACACACACACACACACACACACACACACACACACCCCAGCGTGCTCAACAGACATGAATTAATAAGATAGAGAATCAAACCAAATCAAATCTCTTTGATTGTCATATAATATCACTACATAGCATGCATGTGAGTGCAAAAACGTAAGCACATGGTCCACACAGCAATGTAGTTAATATACAGAACGTAATACACATACGATACAAGGAATATACAAGATGTGCAATACATTACAAAACACTACAACTGTGCGATAGACACTGTGCAGTTTGCACAATACACTGGAAACGTTAAAAGTTAAAGAGGGAGATATACAACGTGTGTGAGTGAACGAGTGAGAAGTGAAAGAGAGAGAGACAGAGTAAAACCATGCCTTTATTTCATTTAAGTGTGTGTGTGTGTGTGCGCGTGCGTGTGCACGTGTGCATACCTTGCACATGCAAACTGTTCCTGCAGGACCACAGGTAAAGTTCAGCCAAACAGAACGCCATCAGGTAGTAGAGCGGAAGAGAGTCCTGTTAGACAATGAAAGAAAGGGAGAGAGAGAGTTGGTGAGTTTCTAAACACCTTTATGTTTAACTCTTAATTCTTCTTCCTCCTATTATTATTATTATTATTATTATTAATATTGTAAGGCAGGTGGGCTGGGCTAGAGAGAGTGAGAAGGAGAAAGCTGGAGGGAGAGAGAGAGAGAGAGAGGGATATTTCTTTTTTCCCTTTTTGGTTTATGCCCTGTGACCTGCGGACGCCCTTTGTCATTACGACCCTGGCTAGGGTCACAGCATCCCAGAGGTCAAAGCCGAGGGAGGAAGAGGAAGCATTCCGTTCCTGGCCGGCGGAGGCCGTGTGGTTATCATCCCTGGCTGCGCGCGCTAAAGCTCCATCTCGCCCGTTTAATTACCTCCGACACTTGACTTTATTCAATTTGCCCTGTATTCTCCAACCCCAGTAAGGTCCCCTGCCTTTTTAAAATAACCGCACAAACTAGAAAGGAAAAAAATTGAAAAAAAAAAAAAAAAAAAAAAAAAAGACGGTTGCTTGATTGCATTTAAATAAATTGGAGGGACGGCCGTGTAGATGAAAATTAAAAGTGAAGGGCAGACAGAAAAAAGTGGAATAAAAAACAAGTGTCCAATGAGCGAGGGATGATAAATTTAATCTGGGCCTGATTAAATAAACGAAAAAAAAAGACTGACGTCTCTTCTGGGGTCAACCACTGGGCAGGCAGAGAGAGATTGCATGATGAACTCATCTCTTTCTTGCTAGCATACTAATAGAGAACGAGGGGGGTGGGGGGTGGAGCGCAGAGCAGATAAGAGTTTGATAAAGACTCGATTTCTTTAGGCTTCAATTATGCTACCTTTTAAATCTTAGCCGGAGTGGTAGTCTGGTCTGAGGAGGAGCCTGTCCTTGCCTTAAAACACGTGTAATGATTTCTTAAACCTGCTCGCGCCCCATCTGGCTGCAGATGGAGAGGATTTGGTGTACAGGTTACGGGAAGCCATTTCCAAACAGAAGCCTTGGGCTGTTGTTGGCGTGCAGGTGATCACGCAGGCTAGAGAAGCACCGACACGGCAGGGCACCGACTGCACAGCTACGCCCCACCACGCCTGCTCACCCCCGGTGTGCGGCCGAAGCCGCTATGATTTTATTAATATGATTCTTCATTCAAACCATCGATTCCGGATGGCAGGACGCCGTCTAAAGATTAGTCTTCAGGTATGTGCTGATCTGAGCTTTGTTAACAACAGATTCATAATCTAGTGAGCATCGATGACCAAGGTAAGCCTAGATCACAGAAACTGAGGAAAAAGCGAAACGCCCCATCACACACACACACACACACACACACACACACACACACACACACACACACACACACACACACACACACACACACACACACACACACACACACACACATCTCCAAGAGTCCAACATAAACAAACAGCCAAGCCCTGGGGCTGCATCTTGGCTACATGGAATTCATTCATTCTCTCTCTCCCTTTTGTGTGTGTGTGTGTGTGTGTATGTGTGTAGGTTGTCCTTGTCTCATTGGGACAGGTTTGTGAGGAACCATACCTGCGGGGTTAAGGGGCCTGACACTGGCAAGGCACAAGAGTGCAGCATCACCCTTGGAGGAGGATTACGGGGCCTGACAGCTAGTTGGCACGGAAACACCACGGCTGACTTCTTAAACACTGCGTCTCTCTTATACTGCGGTCTCTTTGTCTCCCACTAAACCCTTATACACACACACACACACACACACACACACACACACACACACACACACCTATGTGACAGATTGTGACCACTTAACTCTTATAAACAAACTTAGCTGTCAGATTTAGGACTATTTAACCCTTATATATACACACTGAGGTGTCGGATTATGACTATGTAACCCTTATATACACAACTAGGTGTTAGATTATGACTACATAACCCTTAGATAAACCTAGTTGTCAGATCATGACTATATAACCCTTATATACCCACTTAGGCATCAGATTAGGACTACGTAAACATTATATACACACCTAGGTGTCTAATTAGGACTATTTAACCCTTGTATACACACACTTCCATGTCAGATTGGGACTACTTAACCATTATATACACACCTAGGTGTCAGATCAGGATTACTTAACCTTTATAAATGCATCTAGGTGCCAAATTGAGACTTCATAACATATGTACACACCTAGGTGCTGGACCAGGACTATGTAGCCCTTATATACACACCTAGGTGTCGTATTAGGATTGTGTAACCCTTACATATACATCTAGGTATCGGATTATGACTACTTAACCCTTATATGCGCACCTACGACAGATTAGGAATACTTAATCCTTATATACACACACCTAGGTGTCGTATTAGGATTGCATCACCCTTACATATACATCTAGGTATCGGATTATGACTACTTAACCCTTATATATGCACCTACGTCAGATTAAGAATACTTAATCCTTATATACACATCTAGGTATCGGAGTAGGACTACTCTTACTCAACTTTCAACTTTATATCTGAATGAATTTGATGTACATTCTGTACAACAGAGGGACACCACCTCTGATTTGTCAATCTTGGGTTCATTTCATCTTCAGTGGTATTTAAATTGTGCAATACTGTAATAAATATAATAATTGAGGTTAGTGCAGTAATGTAATAACTTAACAATGCATGCTGGTTAGTGAAGTTTAGATGATCACTTCCTTTGAGAAAATGACCTTTCACTCTGAAAACTTCCAGAAATGCAGAAAAAGGCTGGCTGTGTGTGTGTGTGTGTGTGTGTGTGTGTGTGTGTGTGTGTGTGTGTGTGTATGTATGTATGCATGCATGCATGCGCATTCTTGATTTTAAGGCTGGGAAAGTAAACGTGTGTTTGTTTTGATTGCTGACACTCCAGAATGTCAGCAGGTATTTCCACACCCTTCTCAGGTTTCTCCTACCTGCTTTTGGATGGGTCTCGTGTGTGTGTGTGTGTGTGTGTGTGTGTGTGTGTGTGTGTGCGCGTGTTTGTCTCTGTCTCTGTCTGTCTGTCTGCCAGTACTCTCACACTTCAAAAAGCAACAACTCATCTCGCTCACCTGCACTTCAGTTTATGGTTTTTTTTTTTGCATTTAATCTACATGGTGTTGGAGCTGTAGTTTTTTTTCCTATGGCTATAGCTCTGATGAGATGTGTTTCTTTGAGATGTTCAGCCAAAGAGGCCTACACGCATGTGCGCACACACACAGAGAGACACACACACACACAGACACACACACACTTGAAGAGGCCTGTTCATTGTCCCCATGTGTGCTCTTCTGTGTGAGAGATCAAAGGAGAAACCTCTGAGTCAGAATGAACCATCTTCAGCCAAATATCCACACTCTCACACACAGTTACATACTGCACACTCTCGCATGCCCGCACACAATATTATGCTGTTCTTCAGGAACACAAAAGGAATGTTTTTCACCCTAAACACACACAAACTCCAGCGTTTCCCCATGTCAGAGAGAAGCTCTGTTAGTGACCTTGGCAGAGACAGAAAGAAAACCTGTATGCACGCACGTGCACACACACACACACACACACACACACACACACACACACACACACACACACACACACACATTAAAAGGCCATTAGCAACATATATCTTCACTGTGGCAGTGAAACGGCATAGCAGATACTGAAGCATTTAAGACTGATAAAGCTTCATAACTGATGCACTGATATTTAGATCTGGAACATTTTTTTTAAAGTATATTTTTCTGGAGTTTGCTTATTTATTTACATTTGTGGTTGATCCTAAGAAGGTCAAACGGGAGCACAGTTATCAAAATAACATCGAAAAATGTAGTTTTTGTGGGACAGAGGTCATGAAAATTCGGGCCCGTTTACAACTGAATGTCACACCGGCAACCTGTGAACAGAAGCTTCTCTCCTCAGAGGTGAAATTGGTTTTTTTTTTTCCTCCCTTAAGAGAGAGAAAGAAGGAGGGAACAGAAACGCTGACTCACCCTTAAAGCTCCTGGCGGAAGGAAAAAACCGCCATGAAAGAATCCTCTTATGTCAGTGAACTTGTTAAGCATGTGTGCTGCCGCTAGCGTTTTCGCCTCCTGTTTTCATTTAGCCATTTTATTTTCGTGTGGAGTAGGAGCTTTATTTATTTATATTTCTTTCTTTCTTTATTTATTTTTTGACGGTGGGGGGGGCGGAGGTTGAAGAAGCGGCGGCGGAGAGGCAAAAAAAATGTGTTTTTTTTTTTTTTTTTGCCTCAGTCAGTCAAGCGCGGGGGGCGCGAGATAAGACTTCGCGCGCTCAGCATGTTGGCGCGCGAGCGTCCTCCTTCGCCAACCGGCCCGTCAGGAGGCGGGAGGCGCTGTGCCGTCGTGTCGTCAGCCACAATCTCACACTTTAAATGTCATTCGGGTCAAACAAATATCAGGGTGTTCCAGACGGACTGACAGACAAGGATGGATGGATGGATGGATGGATGACAAGCACTAAGGAAGGTCTTTGTCTTTGCTAGACTGATTAAAGAGGTACCTGCTCCTCCACCCCACCTTCGCGCCCTCAGAGTCTCACTCTGTTTCCCCCTCACTCTCTCGCTCACTCTTTCACTCACATGTTTTCACTCTTCCTTTCTCTCACTCATTCTCTCCCTCTCTCACTCATTTATTCTCTCTCTCTCGCTCACGGGGAATACCCTCTCTGCCAGTCCTCTTCGCTTTTATTCTCACGTGTAATTTCCCGTAATACCAGATATTTATTTCTGGTGTGTGCATACGTGTCCTTGCAATAGTATGTAACGAAACACCACTGTATCATATTTCATGTCACTCTTCTGTGGGGTGCAGCATGTAATTACTTCACGGCTTGGATAAAAACCTTCCAAACAAAACACTGCTGACGGTTTTTCTACGTGTGTTTTTAGACGTGCGTTTGTTTTGCATGCACAGCTTTCATTAGTTCTTAAAATGTTCGACAGATAAGAACTCAGTGAAGGTATTGACGGAGGACAGGGCATTGTGGAAGCGCTGCATCAGGAACCTTGTTCAGGCATAGCAGTAGTGTCATGATTTCAGTTCATTATACTATTTTTGCTTGCACGTCTGCATGTGTGCACACATAAGGACTGGGAACGAGCAGGAGGCTGTAATGGAGTCTAGTCCACAGGTGAATGCACACACACACACACACACACACACACACACACACACACACCCCTACCTTTCTTCTCTATCTACCTACTGAAGTGGAAAAAAAGACAAAACATGGCAGATGGGAAGAGGGAGGCAGAGCCCCTTTGAGGAGACGCTGCCTCTGTCTTATCTCTGTTCCTCAACACTCCCGCTCCTGAACTCAGGATTAACTATCAAAAGACATACAAAACAATGGAGGAGACAGGGGTGTGCATAAGAGGGGCTTAGGGAGTAAAAACCAACCACACCAGACACACACACACACACACACACACGCACAACTTGATGGGATACTGGCAGAAGCTTGTAGAGCACAACAGATGATGACGTCACCAAGGATCCTGTGGAACATTACAGAATTTTGAGTTGAGTTTTCATCTAAATGAAATCAAGTGGAAAATACCACTTTTTCCAGCTCACCAGTAGGCATCAGCACATCTGTCTTGGACACGCTACCAGATTGGAAAAACCGAATGACAAGTCATCAAAAGTTCTTCTGTGAATCTGTGTATTAAAATATGAGGCTTAAACTACGCAAACATCCATATTGAGCAAATGCTCCAGATCCCTGTACCTCCGAACCTACTTTTCAACATCCTAGTTCCCCCGTAATCGCAGTTACCCAACCATTGTGCAGCAACTATCTTTAATTAAAAAAGTGAAACCCCAGTGTAGTACACACACACACACACACACACACACAAGACTGGAAAACAAAAACAAACATAACAATCAGAATCTAAGGCAGGAATCTGTTGACATTGTTGGCTGGCACAGAAGTCAGGAACATTCTGCTGAAGACGTTTCATGTTATTGGTTTAATGACCAACGGTCATGTACTTCAGAGTAGATATGACGATATCATTTATTTCGTGGTGTAGCAAAGCATGCTTTACAGCAACACTCTTAATTGATACGACGTTTTGCACTAAGCCAGCACAAACATGGACGGTGCATTGAATGACAGAACCAAACGCATGGATGATGACGTTACACAGAACCGGGTCATTCCGAACAGCAAAGGCTGAGCAGCCAAGAGAAACCCGGATAATAAAGATGATAGCTGACTTCACCACCATGAACAGTTTGCATCTCACTGTTTCAAAACTACCTCAACATGTGTCTGTGCTGTTATACCATGGAATAATATAATAAAAAATCCACATGGGCATATTATATAAACCATGTTTTCATTGAATTTACAGAAAATGTGCTATATCATGATATGTATCGTTATCTGGATATGAAATGACATATCGGTCAAATATTTTGGTAACTTTACACTGCCCAACCATCCAGATTTTCTCTCTCTCTCACTCACTCATTCTCCATCCCTCTCTCCCCCTCCTCTGGGTTAAACATCTCACAGTACTCCACAGAAAAAGAGACATAAAGCCATCAAAGGCTGAGCTGAGACACAGAGCCAGACAGGCAGAGGGGTAAAGATAGAGTCAAGTGTTGGAGACAATGCACGGAAAAGCTGTGATGGGGAACATGACAGCACTTTAGAAAAACCTGGAGGCCAGAGTGGCGCCAGTGAACATGAACGAGCGAACGAACACACGCGTGCGTGCACGGCCCCACACAAACGCACACGCGGAACGGCCCTCCGTTCCAAGACAGCATGTTGGAGAAAAGCAGCTGACAGACTAGCAGGAGAAAATGAGGTAAAGGTAATACTATTCAAGTGAGGAAACGGCTACAAGGTACAGTGAGTGAGTGTGTGTGTGTGTGTGTGTGTGTGTGAGAGAGAAAGAGAGAGGTGTCAATCAGGGGCGTCCTGGACGTTATGACCAGAGGCCACGTCTGGCTGTCAAAAGCCAGAAAAGGGGGATGAAAGAAAGGCAGGAAAGAAAGTGAGAGAAAAAAAAAAAATTTAAAGGTTGAAAAGGAAGGCTCGACACTGACTGTTGTTACGGTGACAGGAGGAAAGGGGCCACAGAGAGTTTAAGAGTTGAAAAGTTCACATGGAGAGAAGAACAACAGAAAGAAAAGATGGAGAGTTGGACAAATGCGGAGGGCATCCGAAGAAAGAAAGCGAAGGACAAGCAATTAGCTGCAGTTGACCACGCGAGGGAGATTCCCATCGTAATACAGCTGATTTATACGCAACACTTTAATGTGCTCCATATAAGCCTGCAGAACATTTATAAGGCAACAAGCTGAACCTATTAAAAGTTGTTGAGTGTTCTGATATGTGAGAAATATTCCTTGGATTCAAAGCTTAGCTGACTGAGGAAAATAACACGCACGGGCGCAGGCAGGCGCGCACACACACACACACGCACGGCATCTGAGAGGAGAGAGCGAGCGTCACTCCAACCAGCTCCACTCTAATAAGATCAGAGACCCCCACCCTTCTCTGTAATAAACTACTTAACTAGAAACTTAGAATTGGTCTGCTTTTAGTTAAATTCTTTTAAATTATTGTGGAATATTTAGATGTTTATTTATTTATTTCATTTAAATGTTAATTATTTACTGTAATTTGAAACGTTAATACAGATACTATTAGTAAAAGTTTTTTTCTCCCCTCATTGTTAGATCGGATACCTCTTTATGAAATACCTGTAATTGACAGTGGTGTCATTTTCAGTTAGTTGTGGGAACCTTCAAGGTTTATTCTCATCAACATTTGGTTTCAAATGAACCAATCCTGATTTGGTAAATAGCACATATACTACAGTTTTAATTACCTTGCAAGAAATATGCGATGATCATTCTTTTTATCCAAACAATTCCTGAGAAATATGCCTCCTACAAAACACCCATATTAAAACTGGTAGAAATTCAGCTTGTGTGGTATAAATGAGAATTCAAATCTCATAACCCCCCCCCCAAAAAAAATCATCTTATTATGACTTATTACAAAAAGACAGCACTATCTATTTATATGCAATTTATAACCCTCACCCAAACTCCCCTTATGAGTTACTTCAAAGATACTTTTAGAACGTAGGTCCCACTCTGTGGCAGAATGGGACCTAAATTCCAGAAGTGGAAGACAGCAAGATTTTGTTAACTTAAGAGGAAGCTGCCTTCCTGTCACAAGGAGACAAAGCCACAACAGTGTAATTAGTAATAACGTAAAACACATCCTTCAGTTCTGTAATGGACAGGGTCTGCACTGGGTCTGTACGTCGTACACGGCAGGGCAGGGGAGTGCCTGGGCAGGTTTACTTACTGCTCGGTACTGGGCAGTGTGGTAGGCTACGCACGCCAGCACACGCATGAATCCTGGACGTGTGAATGCATTCATAGTCCTACCACAGCTTCACCTCTCAGACCACACAGGCTAACAGTCCTCTGCTTGAGAAAAGCAGCAGCAGACAAACAAGACCCAAATACACGCACCCACTTATAAAAACACACAAATGGTCGTTACCAAGAATCGCAGACCCCAAAACAGCACTAGTATCTGATGGATATCCAATATATACATCACAGACAAGACTTGCACTTATTTAAAATGTACTTTCAATCCTTGGAAGGGAAAATGTTAAGAAATGAAGATATGGAACGGAAACACAGGAGTAACTGTATAAAACCAACTATAACAACCCAAATCTATATATATCCATCCATCTATATATATATCTCTATCTATATATTTATTTAATTGCATGTGTGTGTGATCATATATATGTATAAAAGTTGTGTGAGAGAGTCTACAATGTGTATATATGAAAGTTGTGTGAGAGAGTCTACAATGTGTATATAATAGTGATATTGTTTTATCACCATTATGAATTCTGTTAATTACTTTGGCAATTCATGCTAATAAACCTTTTTTTTTTTATTTGAGAGGCAGAAGGAGAGAGAGGCAAAAGTCCTCTTTCACTCTCTCCAGTGTGTGATAAAATCATCAACTCTGTGCCATGTCCAATCAGCCCTTACACACACACACACACACATATATACACACACACACACACACACACACCTCAAGCCTTCACACACACACACACACACACACACACACACCTCAAGCCTTCACACACACACACACACACACACATATATACACACACACACACACACACACATATACACACACACACACATATATACACACACACACACACACATATATACACACACACACACACCTCAAGCCTTCACACACACACACACATATATACACACACACACACACATATATACACACACACACACCTCAAGCCTTCACACTCACACACACACACACACACACATATACACACACACACACACACATATACACACACACACACACACATATATACACACACACACACACACACATATATATACACACACACACACACACACATATATACACACACACACACACACACACACACACACACACCTCAAGCCTTCACACACACACACACACACACACACACACACCTCAAGCCTTCACACACACACACATATACACACACACACCTCAAGCCTTCACACACACACACACACACACAGCTAGACATCTTATCTGCTCACCTCGTTGTGACCATCGTGCCTCCTCAGCCTTTCATCGTCTCCCTCCTTTGCACCTCCCGTCCTGCGCTGGCACCCCCCGCTCCTCCAGCTACCCCTCGATGCCCTGCCTGCCCCTGCACAACAGCTGCAAGTGCACCTAAATGCCCCCATGGCTACGTGGAGCAGAGCCAAGCCTCTTCCCTCACCGCCCAGAGCAGCTCGGGGTGCAGCCCAGTGCACGCTGCTGGAGGCACAAACAAGACCGTTCCCTTCGCTCAGTTCAGCCACGGAGAGGGGTAACACAGAGGGGTGACCGCTTACTATGGTCTGGGTCAGTTAAAAGGCACTCCAATCTGGAGTCATTCTGTGCTGATTGAGTAATAATCAAACCTTTCTAGCTCATAAGAAGTGAACAGTTTTTTTCTGCTTTAAATCAGTGACCTGAATTTGTAGATCTGGCTAGCTCACTGGAGTACCTTTCAGCTGCCTCACTTCTGGCTAACTTCAGTTAAACAGTGTATCCTCGGTCACCGTGACCTTAATTACCTCACTGAAAGCTGAGTGGAGTTTTGCAGTAATAACTACAGTATAGTGCACACATGGAGTCATAGTGTAGAGGTTTAAGCCATCAAACACTTCAAATGATTCAGATGGTTCACATGCTTTGTGATTCATTTGGCAAGCCAGAAGATGTCCCCCATGTACATGGTGCACACTTTGGTATGGACTCCTGCTCCTGTTTTGGAGGCCACAAGTCAAATTTGGGGGATGGCCTCAATCCTCTCCTGGTTACTGAAAGTGCTTTAGCGGGACAGACGCTCCCAGGAGCCAGTAGGCAAACAGGCCCGCGTTTACCCAGAGGCGGGCGGGTGGGCGCTGTACTTAGATCCAAATTCCTCTCTCCAAAAGGAACGCGCCTTTCACGCGGCTCCGGTCCACGGAGCAAAACGGTCTCGAGAAGCATTCCGGCTAATCACATTGGCAAACGTCATTAGGGGGAAAAGTCCAGGTGGGAGAGGGCAGGAGAAAGAGCAGAGATCGGAGAAGCGGAGCCTCCCCTGAGCGGGCCTTTACACACAGAGAGAGACGGAGCAGAATGCCAAACAAGGGGCAGGCGGCGGCGGGTCAGAGCAGCAAGGCGAGCCGCGCAGGGTCACAGCAGGAATGTGGGGCTTTTCAAGTAGAAACAAAAGGAGCCGAACTGGGTGCGACTGGCCCTGTAATGCGTTATAACGTCGTTATAACGCGTTCGTATGCGTCATCGGGACCTTAATAACATGGTTATTAATCTGCAGAGCTGCTCTGGGGGTTTTGCGATCAGCGGAGGGCACTGGCGGTTATTGTCTCAACAACAACAACAACAAAAAAGAAACCAAAAAATCAAAACAAAACAAGGATTTGAGAAAATGGCAAAACCTGACAACTAAAGGTCCTCTTGCCTGTCCGTCCGTGCGTCTGTCTGTGTGTGCGTCTGTCTGAGTGGCAGGCAGGGAGAAGGTGTCAGTGGGTCCGTGTCTTTGTTTCTCTTGGGGGATTTACCGCTGTTTGGTGCCCCACCTATCCTGACTGCTTCTTACTGTTTGTCCCTGTCAGGGCAAGAGAAGGCCTTAGAACGGTGAGTGAAGCATGAAGGTCAGGCTGGTGTTCCCAACAGAAAGTGACATCCTGTCAAAATAAATAAATAAAGATTAAAAAAAAAAAAAAAAAGACCATGGATTGGCAGCGACCATCACATAGTGGACGTGACGGATCTCTCTCTCTCTCTCTCTCTCTCTCTTCCCCCCCCCCCCATGTCCGTCTCTCTCCCCTGTCATGCCTTCTTTTACAGTCTTTCTTCAGGGTGACATCTATGGCCATCCTCACTTAAACCTCCAACACTTCACAGACCACATGGAAACACATCTACAGTTCAGAGCTGACGCAACAGCTCTGACATACGCGGGTTTGGATTTGCTTTGACCTTACGTGATACGGGGGAAAATATTTCTTATAAAATGCCCTGTGTATTAAAATACACGGGTCTACGTTATTTACTTATACTTGTGTCATGTAGACCGCTTTGCGCCATCAAAAAAAAACCAAAACAAAACATTGGCAACAAGATTAACAGCAATCAATTAAATTTAAAAAAAAAGTTCAGTTGTGAACATCAGCACTGCTTTATTATTGAACATAAGGAACACATGTATGTACAGTTGAACTGCTAGAGTAAGAACCTCACAAAGTCAATATTCTAATACAGGATGGCGAGATGAACTTATGTGTAGATATCACCGATGTCGCCGTTACCGTCGTGCGTGTTATTTATTGGAACACGAACAAACAGGGATGACTATAGTCTAGCCCCCCCGCCATCACCGCAGACGTGACGGAAACTGACGAGCCATCGGTGACGAGACTCAAAGTTATTTTCAATTTAGAATAAAGGGGCGGATTTTTCTGCATGCCCTTTCACCCCAGACGTGACCTTGAGCGTGGGAGGGAAACTGAAGGAGGAGGCAGAATTTCGCTCGGATCTGGAAGTGCAAAATTCCCCAAACACCTGGACAAGCCTCACCTGACAGCCAGTCTGAGTGATCAGACGCGCACACACACACACACACACACACTCACTTACAATGAGGGACAGTCAGACCTGTCCATGTGTCCAACCTTAGGCTGAAGCTCTCCAACGTGCTTCTCTCTCCCTCCTTCTCTCTCCCATTGTGGTGCTGGATGGTTTAAAACTACAGAGCAGTTTTACTCTTAAAAACATTCGGATCAACGCAGAAAGCTAAAGACACGACCACCGCTGCCGTCCGATGCGACAGAAGCATCTCTGACCGAGCAACATCACCTCCACCTGGCCAGCCGTCGCCACGTCTCACAACAACCAGTCAACACAGGGCTCTGAGCACCGTTGTCAAGACAAACAAGGACTGACGAGCCCAAGGCAGCAAACTCCGCACGTGTAGTATGTGTGTGCACAACTGACCCGCGATCGCCATCTGGTGTCAGTGGTGAGAACTGCACCCTGGTCAACTTGGGGCAAAGTTGGAAATTGATTAAAGGGGAGCAGATATGAAAGATGTTTTTAAACAGAGAACTAGCAGATCTGATCCAAGAGCAGGAGCCGGGGGGCGAATACCACTGCCCTGTCAATCTGTACAAGAACATCAGGGCGTTCACACCCATGAGAAACTCTGGTACTACTACAACTGGTTTATTTTGTTATGTTATATTAACTGCTGTGTGTGTGTGTGTGTGTGTGTGTGTGTGTGAGAGAGTGAGTGTGTGTGTGTGTGTGTGTGTGAGTGAAATAATCACGGAGAAAGGCAGAGGAAGTTATTTATCTTTGAGCCGGTGAACTTAAAGAGATGTCAAAAGTTAAAAGGCTTTGAAGTCCAAACTTACTTTACAGGCCAAGTCCCAAAGCCGGTATGGCTGACACCGAGTGAGTGACAGGTGGAGGGCGGGGCTGCTCACACACTGAAGTGTGTATTCATACTTTGATCTCTGAGTTTGTGTGTGTGTGTGTGTGTGTGTGTATACCTTCAAGGCACAGCGATGCTTGAGGATGAGTGTGTTTTCTAAAGAATGGTACATTTTCTTGAGGTCTTTATAATTTGGATCTCTGTCTGATCTCTGCCTGTTCGGGGGGGCGGGGGGGGGGTCGCGCTCGGTGCATTTCCACAAACCCCGCACGAACGCTCGACGCTCGCGCGAGCCTCACCGACGATCAGAAGAGAGCCGGAGCCGCGGGACTTTGCACGCGCTCGGGTTTCAGGGCGCGGCGGATCCAAAGCAGACGGACTGGCACTCGTCTGCCCGCGCGCGCCCCCGAACGCCGCTGGCGCCGCGCGCCCGCGGAGGTTGCGACCTTGCACGTACGAGCGAGCGTGCAGAAGCACGCGCGCCTGAGCGCGGAAGGGTTCGATCATTAGAGGCGCCGCGGGCGTGGGGTTGTGGATTAGAGGCGTTTATCTCGGAGATTTCTTCTTCGTGTTTGGTGATCGCTGTCACAAAGCTTAGCATCTGAATTCTACACCTTCTGAGAACAATTATGTAGAAGTGTTTAGGCACGGCTACAGAACAATCACTCACCTCAGTCATTTTGACTCTAATCGCAGAATGTTGTTGAACGCTGAATACTTCTGGTTATGCATTATTTGCTGCACATTATCAACGTCTGACCTGAATAATTCTGAGTGATGTGCTCCTCCTCCTTGGAAATTAAATATTGCTTCACATTGCATGCATTGTTCAGTAACTTTATTTGTAATACTTTTTTTTTAAATGCTATAGTCCTTATGATTTAGATATTTAATGTTTCAGCACTATACGCTGTGATAATTTTAAACGGTTCCTCATTATTATTTGACAACAAGAAATTCGCCGTGTTCTGAGTAAGTCTTGAACGTATTCATTTCATATAAATCCCATTAAACACTGATGCCCTCTAGTGGTTTGAAATTGGTACTTGCAGTTTCCAGAAAGCGCTGCAACCTGAAAACTCAACACTTTAATACCATGCTAGGATGCTCAGAGTACAGGATACAGACGGAACACACTCCCATTAGCCCAATCGGATAAGCAAATAGATCAATAACACAGGGTTTAGGGGCCTGTGATTTTGATTTTCGCGAGGTGGAGAACACGGATAATAAAAACGGCAACGTTGTTTCTGCAGGTTTTGCCAACGCACTTATAGACTGGACACGAAAGACACTTGCAATGATCACGTCAAATCCAAAACACATCAAGAATTAAGCGAAATCACACAACCAGAAAAAACGGGGAAAAAAACGAAAATAGAAAAACAAAACAAAAACAACGTGGCTTGACGTGTTTTCTGATGGTCGTGATGGGTGGCTAATGCCTCTGCACCGATTCTGTCCCTTTAAGTGGGGTCAAAGCCATGCTACGCCGGTAGGGGGTGCTGTGGAGCCTGAAGGTAGCCAGCATGAAATATACCTCTCAGATCTCCATAGTGATAAGAAGGAGCTCCACATAACAATAACTAAAAATAGCCTCCAATCTAGCACAGGGTCATGGCCACAAAAAAGAAATTCACCACAAAATAATATTGCTCTCAAAATATCTCAAGTGCCACAACCACATGGCTTGGAAATCATATCTAGAATGAAGAAACAAATCTAGAATCAGTCTAGAATCGAGCGCCCTCAGGACAGCACAGGATGTTGAAGTTATCGCGATGGCCTCCCGCACTGCAGCTGATGGGGGCAAGCCCAGCGGCGACAGCAGGCCAGAGAGGGGTGTAGCTACAGCAAGGAGCAGATCTCCAAAAGATCCGCCAGGCAGCTGTCTGATGAGAAGCAGGAGTGGACGATGCAACACGTGAACTTATAAACATGGTGGATGCAACACCGGGCTGTTTTTGCTGTGTAGATTTGAAGAAAAAAAAAAGTGATCGGTAAGCATGGAAATGGATGAGAGCAACATAAGTGATTAAATGATAAGAATGATCGGTGTTTTAATTAAAGATCAGCCTATTAAATGTAGAAAGACTACCCATGTACTCCTTAACGCTGATGTTCTTATTTGCTTTGAACATTAAAATATATTCTAAGATTGGAAGCAAACGCACCCACCCACACACCCACACACCCACCCAAACCCACCTTCACCCCCAGAGACGGATAACATTTAATTACAGTATTTACCTATTTATTCATATTTATTGATCTTATAACTCCAATTGCTTAGTAAGAGAAACCACGTGAAACCTTACTGCACCCGTATACAGTGACAATAGATTATATTCTGTTCCAAAACGTATGAGTGACTGAGTGAAATGCCAGTCAGCTGCAACACAGCCGTGGAAATTTCTCCCACTAAAGCCTGAAACACAGAGGAGATGTCTTGGCTAGAACAATAGAAACAACATTCAGGATTTAAAAATACTCAATCCCTCTCAGACAGGGATTGGACTAAAACCTTGGATTGTGCTGCCTTTATTGTCATGGACATTGGTAAATAATAGCTGTGATTTACACTATAGCTGGAATTAATCAGAATCCTTACTGATATCCTACAATCTACATTTAGCTGTTAGGAAATCGATATAAAACAAACAAAAACAAACTTTGGCAAATCTTAGAAGGTGGAAAGGGAACTTATTGTTTGCAATTTACTAACAAGTACAATTCCAAACTTCTAATAAATTAATTTTAAAATCCTACATTATTTGTAACACTAAAATAAAACAAATCCCTAAAACTAAAACACACCTCACCTACCCAGTCAAATATAAGAATAATAATATTATATAAATAAATATGTGCTCTCAGAGAAAATACACATACTGGAGTCCAAGCCTGTAACACAATCCCATACTCTTTTGTGTATCTGTTTGTAATGAGTCTGTAATGACCTCATACAAAATGCAGGGCTCAGATCAGTTGTCTGTCACTGTCTATACCGTAGTACTTACAGAACTTCATAAAACACTGCAGTTCTGCGCAGCTACACCGTGATTGGACCCCAGAACCTTCTGCGGAGCGCTACTACACCATTCCCAATCTCCTCACCAAGCACAGAACAACAGACACATATTTCATTTTAAAAAGCAAAAACAAAACACTGATATCTAGCAACATTCAGGACAGTACTCCATACCCAAGATAAACCAAGCTGTAGTAACATCAGGCTCCCACCTTCCTGCTTAACTCCAGCCGGAGTATCGAACACCACACCTCACAACACCACTGGGCAACAGTGCTGATGTTAGACTGCTATGGTCCAGAAAAACAGCATGAAATCACATCAGGATGTGCAATCTGGGGCTCTGGAAAGAATGGAAGTTCAAAACCAGCACAGCACACAGACAGAGCGTAGAGTCTCCAGACCAAGTTTACTGCTGTAGTGTTTTAAAGGTTCTGAAGTTGATCAATTAGCAAACAGCGTTTATTATCCCCCACGTCACTTAGAGCATGCAAATGCATGTTTATATAGACACGTGCAAAGCTCCTAGTGGAAATCACCCTGGTGTCCGAGGTGTTGTGCTACTAACAAATATCGGCATAGTGCTTTCAACTTTACACTTCATGCGTCCAAGTACTACACCAATAGGACACAGCCATGGGACAGCGGCATCTGTGTCTGTGTGTGTGTGTCTTACATGAGTGTATTGGGTGAAGCATGCCCCGTAAACAAAGCAGGCTAGACTAGACTAGACTGCATGTAGTATCTAAACTAGCAAGTATGGACCAAGCCAGGCGGGATTTCGTGCAGTAACACAAAGGTCATTCGGGGTGAACGCTGGTATTGCAGCTCCAGACCGCCTCTGCTTTTTTTCTAATCTTGTGCAGCCAGACAACACGACTCTAGTTCCACAAGTTAGTGGTACACCACAAAAAAAGGATACAAACCCCCTTTTTACATTTGTTCTAGCCAACATGTCCGCAATCTAAAAGAAAACTTAAATGAACGTGACCTCCACGGTTATGCACAGCCAGGATGTGAGACAATACTGGGGTCGGCGAACAGTTCAGCGACTCACCTTAGTTTCCCACGAAATCTCCGTCAAACCGCAGTCTTAGACTGGGCACATGTATCACTGCACCCAGGTCATAAGCCAGTGTTTATTTGCGCTCGTATATTTTTGCTCTCTTCAGGCTTAAATTCGTGAGGATCCCGGCGGGACTCTCGACTCCCACACTAATGTGAATTAGCTGGTCGGCCACACCGATACCATCTCCGCCGTGTCCGGGACAACCGGCGCGCTTCATTCACAAAAACCTTCCCGACAGGACCGCAAACACTACAGACATTACGGTAAATTTAAACCGGTTTCCGGATACGTCAATATATTTCCTGATACCCGAAAAATACCACATCTTATTAAGTAATTAATTAATCAATTAATTCGCTGTTAGATAACGCATTGTAGAGAGCCGTGGTGTGTTGTGTTTCTTGCTAATATTGAATCTTTGTCGCGTTGCTGTTTTGCACGGCAGAACATAAACAATTATTGTCATGAAGATAAATTGTCTGTGTTTTCTGTCTATTTTTCTGAACTATATTAAGCAAGCTAGCTTAATTTAGTGTACTTCTAAAATGCAATCTCTGAAAATAGCCTTTACATAAAAACAACCACACACTATTTGGACTAATAAGAAGACGACAACCGATGGCGGGGGAAACTTATGGGAAATGTATTTCACAAGGCGCATCAATTACACTCGAAAATGTGCGTTTTGAACTCCAGGATCCAGAAAGTCTTGGCAGTGTTGGCGCAGGTGCAGCGGGAGCTCGAGGCTGCCTCGTGACCACCGGGCGCTCGAGTAGAGGTGACCTAGGAATCTCCGCGACACGCGCGAGAGCACTTCAGCACGACGTAGCTCGCACGCTCGAAAATGGTAAGCAGGGATTTTATGCTTTATTGAGACTTGGGGCGGGGGGTTCGTGAGTGGTTATTATCGAAGGTGCACCGTTTTGTTTTCCCCGTACATCTCTGTAGTGGCCAAGTCTGTAGATAGTCTTATTTCATGCCGATTTCTGTCTTCTGGCTGTACAGGTCCCAGGCTAGCTGTGTGCATGCTCCGTACAGGTCCCAGGCCAGCTGTGTGCATGCTCCGTACAGGTCCCAGGCCAGCTGTGTGCATGCTCCGTACAGGTCCCAGGCCAGCTGTGTGCATGCTCCGTACAGGTCCCAGGCTAGCTGTGTGCATGCTCCGTACAGGTCCCAGGCCAGCTGTGTGCATGCTCCGTACAGGTCCCAGGCCAGCTGTGTGCATGCTCCGTACAGGTCCCAGGCCAGCTGTGTGCATGCTCCGTACAGGTCCCAGGCCAGCTGTGTGCATGCTCCCTACAGGTCCCAGGCCAGCTGTGTGCATGCTCCGTACAGGTCCCAGGCCAGCTGTGTGCATGCTCCGTACAGGTCCCAGGCCAGCTGTGTGCATGCTCCGTACAGGTCCCAGGCCAGCTGTGTGCATGCTCTCTGCTACTGTTAGCATGTCAGGACTGACAGGAACAGAAAGGCGAGGATAGCGTCAGAGCTAGAAATTGCTAAGTGAACGATTTTACTAACGACCGTACTAACTTACTGTTTACATATCTAATATTCCTCACGCAATGCGCAGTCTTGCACGTTTGTGTTTAGTGATTTGTTTATTGATTAGGGCATGAATGAATGAATGAATGAATAATTGAATGACCGTTACTTTTAAGGACGGCTAGCTAACAATAGCTAGGTGTCGTCCAGCTAAAATAAGAACCGACTGGCTAGTAATGTTTATGTGGGTATAGAAATACACTTGGAAATACTTTCCGTGATGAAATATATATATATATAGTCCGTCCTGATATATATCTCTCTCTCTCTATGAGTCCGTCCTGTGCCCTGTTCGGTACCGTGACCTAACCGCCCCAGGCTCGTTATTTTTTGGCTTCACTGACGTTTGTCCCGCAGGCTGAACCCATCCGAGTTCTGGTGACCGGCGCTGCTGGACAGATCGCCTATTCTCTGCTGTACAGCATCGCCAACGGAGATGTCTTCGGCAAAGATCAGGTAAGCTCGGGTTGCTGGGTTCGGAAATGGATGTAAAGAAAAAGAGAGAGATTTATTTAGTACAGGGTTTGCTTCAGGAGATGACGGTGCCAAAATAGCAAACATGAAATCCTAGAATGAAAACAGGCCAAGGTGACTTGCCTAACAGAGAAACAACGTATAAATAAACAACAATAACCTTCCCTGAACCAAAACAGAAGACAAAAAAGAAAGCTCAAAATAAAAACTTTGAACTTTGAAATAGGGTCACCCCCGCTACTTGACAAACATGCACAACAGAGTAGTTAAGAAAGTAGAACACTGTACACAGTTATTTATAGCAGCAACCAAGCTCCATACGGGGCATAAGCAACATTCATAAACAGTGTGACAAAGCCAGGCTCAGAATACCAGAGGTGTAATCCAAACACAATTTACACAACGAAGTACACACCACCAGGAATTACACAATCATACCAGACATGAATGCAAAGACTCTCGGAAACTCACAACCACAAAAAAAACCCCCAAAAACATAAAGTCACAAATCAACAAATGAGGTCGGACAACCAATCAGAGCAAATGGCACCGCGGTCAGGGAGGACCGTCAGTACCTGGCGCAGCGCACAGGTGGAGACGGTTGATGAGACACACAACCTGAAACATGGCACATAAAGACAGAATACGACCCACCTGGGGTCATAGCACCCCCACCCATAACAACAGAGGAAGGTGTTTCGGAAGGTGATGGTCAGTCCCCCACTATGTTGTCTTCGCCCTTTTTGGGTACAGTGTCCAAGTCTTTGGCTCTTGCCTGTATTGTCTTCATTTCTTGGTTCCATGTCCAGCCAGTGGTCCTGATGCTGCTGGATATCCCTCCCATGTTGCCAGTGCTGGATGGTGTTGTGATGGAGCTGCAGGACTGCGCCCTCCCCCTCCTCAAAGGTAAAACGCGCACACGTAAACGCGCGTGTAAATATACGCACAACATGCAGTAAGAGATGTAGAGATATTCAAAAAAGAACCTGATGGAGATGGAAGCCAATGGCATCAAGACAAGGAAACCCCTCGCAATGCACGGAGGGTTTCATCCCACATCCGGCATTCTGAGACTGTACACTAAGTGGAAGGAAGAGGTCCAAGGATTGGTGAACGTCAGAGCCACCGTCCAGGATGGAACAACCAAGATCCAGGAGTATGCCGGGATGATGGCTCCAAATGAAGAAGTGCTTAGGGAGAATCTCAGACAACAGAAACCCCAGGAGGATGGGAATGAGGAAGAGCAGGAACCATAAGCCCCTGCACTGTATGTACCACCGGCAAATAGTGGAAGTGGCTGATGTAGAGAAATTGAAAAAGGCTGGTCAGAACAGAGGCACTAATCATGGCACTAATCAAGCTCTGAATACAAGTAGAGGCTGGGATCTACCACGCCAGGCAGGACCCCAGATGCCAGCTGTGCAAATCCAGCACGTAACAGCGGGATGCATGGAACGCCATAACCAAGTGGCTGGAATAGTTTCCAGAAACACCTGTGCCGAGTACAGGCTGGAAGTTCCAAAGGTGATGGGAGAATGACCATGCTAAGATCCTGTGGGATTCCCACATACAGACAGACAAAATGGTAATAGCTAGCAACAGGACTTAGTAGCAATGGACCAAAAGAAGTCAAGAATGTGCCAAAACTTTGGGATGCAGTTGGGCGCGACGTTATAGCCCATCAAAGTTTACGGTCATGGTTGTCTTAAGTATGAAAAACTTGATGTTTGTGAAACATATTTTAAAAATCTAGCCCTGCTGTCTTCTGACGTACGTGTGTGTTGTGTGGGGGTGCAGAGGTGATCCCCACAGATCAGGAGGAAGTGGCGTTTAAGGACCTGGACGCTGCAATCCTGGTGGGATCCATGCCCAGGAAGGATGGTATGGAGAGGAAAGACCTGCTGAAGGCCAACGTGGCCATCTTCAAATCCCAGGGAGCCGCGCTGGACAAGTACGCCAAGAAGACCGTCAAGGTGATCGGTCATTTATTCACGTTTCTCAAAGATCTCAAAGATCTCAGAAAAACTCCCCGTGACAAGAATTGAGGGTCTTATGTGTGTGTTGGTGGTGATTTAGCTAGATGACTTCCAGCTAACTGACGCTAGCCAGCTAAAGAAAGCTAGCAGCATCGCCATCTCCAGCCAAAGGGATTAATGTGTTCAAAAACCTTTGAAACGCTGTCATCACTTTAATCTGACCCCCGCACTGCTCTGTAGGTGCTGGTGGTTGGTAATCCCGCCAACACCAACTGCCTGATCGCCGCCAAATCGGCCCCCTCGATCCCGAAGGAGAACTTCTCCTGCCTGACCCGACTAGACCACAACCGCGCTTGCTCACAGGTGACCGCGCGCACACAGTTATATGGGAAAATACAAATTTAGAGTGCAAACTTCTCGGGTCATGTGAAAGGCACCCTTTGCTTTTCATATCCTGAAAAGATGATATTATACAAGCTAAAGCCTAGAAAGAAACCAAGATGGTAACGATTAGATGAATTAAGCAGTTTTTAACACGGACACCACTTGTTGTGCTGTTGGATCGAGCTGAGGTTCACCCTGCCTCCTGCAGGTGGCGAGCCGCTGTGGCGTCCCAGCGGACAAGGTGAAGAACGTGATCATCTGGGGGAACCACTCGTCCACCCAGTACCCCGATGTACACCACTGTGTCGTCAATGTGCAGGGGAGCGTGAAGCCTGCCTTCGACGTGGTGAAGGATGACGACTGGCTGAAAGGAAGCTTCATCGCTGTGAGTTCTAGTCGATGTCCCACCAGCAGAGTGAAACTTCATATTCATTACGTGTACGCTTTAGTTACCTATATCTTTTTAGCAGAGGTTGTCCTACAGGACATGAGCACCTAAAGAGGATTCAGTAAAACTGCTGATGATTGGTGATTTGTAACGAGTTTACTGACTCACCACTCAGTGGATTATTATTTTTTTTTTCCCCTGAATTATTTTCTTTTAATTTTTCAAAATTTGCCTGTTTTTGTTCTGTTAAAATCCGTATATACGATATTATTTACATTTGACATGTCCTTTCTGGTCCTCTCTCGCTTGCCATTTTTCTTCTTTTGCTGTTTGTAATTCTTCCATTACTTCTAATGTAAAACACTTCTACCTGTCCATCTTTCACACGTGCTCTCTCTCTCTCTCTCTCTCTCTCTCTCTCTCTCTCTCTCTCTCTCTCTCTCTCTCTCTCTCTCTCAGACAGTACAGCAGCGTGGGGCTGCAGTCATTAAGGCTCGTAAGCTTTCCAGCGCCATGTCTGCTGCCAAGGCTATCTGCGACCACATGAGAAACATTTGGATGGGCACTGCTGAGGTCAGCTATATTGTGGTCCTCACTGCAGTGGTTCACAATAGATTACGCTGGTGTCTACAGCTGATGTCAGATTTGTTGTGTGGTTGATTTTTGTGAAGGCTAAAGGTGAGGATTCCTGCCTATGAACCTGATCCTAGAACAAAATAAAAAACTCGGAATTCTGCCTCTAGCTTGAATGTATTTATTTTTTGATACGACAGTTGTCACTATTTTAATTGTTAGTTTTAAAATTATGTGTGCCTTTAAAAAATTGATACAAGTTTCAATCCAAAGTTAGCTTCCTACCCATTAAACCAGGTTTTTGGTTTTTAAAAAGAACTCCTCAGAGGAGTTCTGAAGTTTCCAGAGTAACCAGTTGGTTGTTTACTCCTATGGTTGTCCAAGTGTAAACACACTTGTCTGTTTTGCTGTGCAGGGTGAGTTTATTTCCATGGGTGTGTACTCCAGTGGAAACACGTATGGTGTTCCTGATGACCTCATCTATTCATTCCCTGTTACCATCAAGGTAGAAAAGAACTACTCTTTAAATTCTTTCTGATTAAAATAACGTGTGCGCATGCGTGTCCTGGCTGAATCATCTAGGAAACGTTTAACCTGTGAACTCCGAACTGGCTTCCCTCTTCTCCACAAAGTCCTTCTACGTGTGCCTCTGCCCTGTAGGATAAAACCTGGAAGATCGTCGACGCGCTGACCATCAACGACTTCTCTCGCGCCAGGATGGACGCCACGGCAGCGGAACTGGTGGAGGAGCGGGACGCCGCCACCTCCTTCCTGAGCGCCTGACTGGGCACAGGGCCGCCGACACGCCTCCGCCCGAACACCTCGCCACCTCCGCTCTCGCGTCTGTGAAAGCGACGCCCCCACCCCAACCCGCCGCTTCTGCAGGGTGCAGTCTGTTTCGTAGGACGTGCCTGGAAACC
This sequence comes from Electrophorus electricus, assembly GCF_041902795.1. Lineage (NCBI taxonomy): Eukaryota > Metazoa > Chordata > Actinopteri > Gymnotiformes > Gymnotidae > Electrophorus > Electrophorus electricus. Next base: position 3,226,912 of record NC_137506.1, on the reverse strand, counting down.
CCGAGCGTACCGCAATCTGTGTACATCTCTCTAAACGCTGGTGACAGTCGTGTACTGTAGCTAAATAGGAATCGTAGATATAATAGTAGGAGCCTAGAACCTTCTAGATCATCAAATCTGTCTAGGGTTGGATTCTAGAGTTTAGGGGAAGGTTAACATCCTTTTCCTGTTTCTGTGGAGAACAAGCTCCTATTTGCATTCTCTCCTGGGCTCGTGTGGCACTGATCGGAACGAGCACTGATCTCCCGTCAGTCCGTTTCCTAAAGAATACGCTTCTGTGGATGAGGCAGAGCTGACGTGAGATCAGCCCTCTTGCTCTGAGAAGTGTTGTGTGGCCCTTGCTCTCACGCATGTGAGCATGTTCAGTAAAGACCTCTAACAGCCAGAAGAAGACAGCCGCAGTACTCCGGCGTCCTCATTTCTGTTTCTGTTAGAATCCACACAAATGACCTAGCAGAGAGGAAGTTGTGTGTGTGTGTGTGTGTGTGTGTGTGTGTGTGTGTGTGTGTGTGTGTGTGTGTGTGTCTGTGTGTGTGTGAGCGTGTGCGTGTGCGTCTGTGAGTCTGTGTGTAAAGCCTTCAAATACAAAATTTGAGCTGTTACATATCCAACATGAACTTGAAGCACATTTGAGATTGAATGTGTGTAACATGATAATGGTGCACTCCTTGTAAAATGACTAAGATAAAGTGCTGAAACATTGCTTTGGTTTTGTCTTGTTTTGCCAGTTTTTAGAGAGCCTGTAATCCACTTTCACTGAGGTCACAGTTTTAGTTCTGCATTACTGCGTTGCTGCACACTAAATAAACCAGTTATAAATTCTTGTGATTGTGTGTGTAGTTACTATTTGATATCCAAATGTGAAATATTTATCTTGGAGGCGACCGTTGGCATCATGCCTTGTGTTATGAATTGTAACATCAGTGGTGACTAACTGTTGAATGTCCTTTTTAATTTAGGTTTAATCATTAATCTCAAGATTGAAAACTAACCCTATACTTTCTCAAGCGTGTATCTGGATTAAGGACCCATTTCCACGATTGTGGAGCCAAAAATGATCTTGGTACAATTATTAAAAATACATTCTCTGTTGTATTTAGCAAAACAGCAGAGCCACATGCATACAAACTGGAAATAATGCGTTATATTGTCTGTGTTGTAAATATCATTTAAACTGATTTAGGTAAGACGAAATTGTAAAGACATGAAGAAATAGGCCAATAGAAGTCAACAGGTTGAGTCGGGGTTTGAAATCGGGTCCGTTTCCCACACTCAGATTACTTACTCGCCATTGGCATTGCGGTTCAATCCGAGACGAAATTTATTTCTTTGCATATTTGATCTTCGTCTTTACATGGGAACGGAAATGTATGCTAATAATTTCTCGAAATGTTCCCTTTATAGACATATGAAGGGACTGGCTAATGAATATTCCTTATGTAACACGTTCACATTATGCCCATTCTCAGATATTCGAGCAGAACTCCGAAAGCAGATTACATTTAAATTCAGAACTAAACTGTGATTAATGTGTATCCGCTTCTGCGAATGCAAGTTTGCCCTCACAGCGGCTCCGTACCACTTCCACAGAACCACTTCCGCTCGCCTCGGCAGGTGATTGGCTGGCTTGACCCACGTCACGCGGAACCCGCAGCCAGGCTGGGGCGAGACTTTCTCCGAATATCCACCATCACGCGCATCACTCCAACCTTCGGCAGTGAGCGACTACCGATTGCTTTTGCTTTCGATTCGCCTTGCAGACGCCCAGACCTCTCGGACGGGTATGTGCGTGTATGTGTGTGTGTGTGTGTGTGTGTGTGTGTGTGTGTGTGTGTGAGGCGTCCCGAGTTCGCCGTGTTGCACCGGAAGACTTGGTGGTTCTGTGCGCGGACTCGGTGCCCTTGGGCAGCTCTAGGGTGCGCGCGGGGAAAGGCACTAGTGCACTAATGCAAAACTGCGCAAACCGCCCGGGGTGCATATGCATGTCTGAATGAGGAAGGTCTTATTCCTAATGTACAGGACTGAAGGACATTAAAAGTCGCGATCGTAGTGTCTCTGTTGATGCCCTATATATAATATAATATAATATAATATAATATAATATAATATAATATATTCCGGATGTTAGACGGCCTACGTAGGACATTGCGTGGAGTAGTCTAACCCAGATAAGAAAATGCTTTATGACCGAAAGCGCCGCACTTTTCTTCGTCTGAGTGGATGAGAGACGGGTGAGGCTAACACATTACGATGTGACGTGTCGGAGTGAAACATCTGTGGGCGTTGTGCCAAAACGGGCTGGTGCAGTTCATTCAGGAGTGTTGCGTTCGCCGCTTGCATACAGTATTGCGCTTTCTCGTCGTTAAGAAGTGTGGGAAGGTCGAGCCCTTAGCATGCTTTAGGCAACTGTAGGTCGGGTAGATCTTCCAGATCCTTTTACAACGCGCGGCCAAGTTTATAAATGACTTGAACGAATGAAGGAAGAGTTTGGTATCGTGACGTTAGGTTTTCGGTGTCGCAAGCAAAACGCGGATTGGTACCTGATAACGAAATATTCGGCATCGTAACTTCATATGATCACAAACCCGCAGGCAAATACTGACCATAAACTACAATGACACTTTACGCTGAAAGTAAGTACGTGCGCCAAGGCACTTCCAGATGTCAGTAACGCCGAGTGCGTAGCCGATGGGTTACGCAGAGCGGCTTTAATAATGGTATAACATGATTATAGCAATACTGTATATAACCTACTATACTGATTATAGTATTAGTAATATAACATGACGATAACTGTGGGGCTGCAGAGATTTTGAATGTAGTCATGTGTTACTATGGCATTAATCTAAGGAAGGTAGATAGTAAATTTACTCTCAGGATGACTGGAATTGCATTGTACAGGTTTCTGGAAATGTTATGCCGAACTGTAGCCTGTTAAACAAGATTTCTAGATTCTTCATCGCTTTGTGTTGATAATTGCCTTTCTTTCTTACTGTAAGAAAAGAATTTTCCATTTTTTCTGCATGTGCTGAAACTCCGATCTGGAACTCAAAAAGTCAGGATATACCTAATATAACACACTAGACACAGGACCTTTGAAAGTCTTGAGAACCCGTTCAAATCTAAGTGGAGTGTATAGAGCAGGACGGAACTGGTCTGTTATCAGACTGAACTTTATAACATCACATAAGATAAGCATACACAGGCCTGTTCTAATATAGTGATAGCACCAGTCTCATATCATGTGGCTGACTTTGGGGCTACAGGGGGAAGGAGGATTACTTCAGTCATAGTGGACATCTCTGGAGGCCTGTCACCTGCTTTGGGATCAGGGTTGCTAGGCTTTTCCAAAGTCATTTATTCATAGGCCATGGCTCGTATCAGACTAAAATGGTTTGATTACAAAATTGAGTTTGTCAATCAGTTACATAGTCACTTTTTCTTTAAATGATATGGCATTTGCACAGGGAGAAAAGGTTCAGTCAAATCAGCTCAGACAGAAGGGTCATTTCATAATACAACATTCACTATAATTCAACAGAACAGTCTATTTGAAAAGTTAGAATACATAGAACACATCAGAACACATCCTGAACACATAGAACACATCAGAACACATCAGAACACATCCTGAACACATAGAACATATCAGAACACATCAGAACACATCCTGAACACATCAGAACACATCCTGAACACATCAGAACACATCCTGAACACATAGAACATATCAGAACACATCAGAACACATCCTGAACACATAGAACACATCAGAACACATCCTGAACACATCCAGAACACATAGAACACATTAGAACACAGAACACAGTCACATCAAACATAAACAATATTTCCTGTGAGAATTAATGTCGATCTCTAAAAGCTAATACAGAAAATAAAGTTTTTGGTCTAGTTTTAAAAATTTGCAAAAGAAGCACTTCTAGACTCCATACTTTTGTTCCACAGCCTTGGCACAGTACCTTCAATAGGACTGATGCCCTTTAACTTTAACTTAGCACAAGGAACCATTAACAACTGCTGGGAATTTGACCTCAAAGATCTGAAATTCGAATATGGACACTGTTGAATTAAAATATATTTAAGACTCAAAGCAATAGAGTTTTAAAAACAGCCCATAACATTTTGTATCGGAATTTCAAATAGAGCGGTGATAGGCAATAACATGCTCCCGCTCTTTTGTACCACTAAGTACTCATACATTTCCCACAACTACAGGTGATAGAGATGATTGGCCCAGTCTAGTATATAATGAGTTACAATAATTTAAAAGTGAAGAATCAAAAGCAAGAATCACTTTTTTCCCAGAATACCAGCAGAAAGATTTCTGAGATTGAGAAGGAGATGGAGCACTTTTGACCGCTGTGCATATGCATTTATCAAATTTAAACTCAGTATTTAAAAAAACTTCTAATTTCTTGAATACATTTAGCCAAAGGTGAAAAATGACCCATATTCTGCAAAAGCAAGCTTGTCACTTTGGGGTACCTAAATAAAATAACTTCTAACTTATTTTTATTTATCTGCAAGATAAATAAAATTAGCCATTCAAATTTCATTTCCTGTGTATTGTCATCATAATACTGAAATATGATGTTTGATAATAATTTGCTCCTGAGATAATATATAGAGAGAAAATAAAATTGGGCCCAAAATGGATCCTTGGGGAACTCCCAAAATTAGCTGCAGCATCTATAGAAGTGTTCACTAGCTTTAACCCAAAATGGTTCCAACCTTGAGATATGAGGTAAAGTATTTAATTACTGTGTGTAATACCTGTAGTGTTCCAGGCATTCAATTAAGCAAGTCATGATGTACAGTATAGAATGGTGTAATTAAACCCAGTAAAACAAGAATTGCTCCACCCACGGTATCAACTGCAAGTTCCTCTCTGCCCTGTTAGTCACTCTGAAGAATGCAGATTCAGTGTCGTATCCAGTTCCAAAACCAGAATGGCAAACCTTAAAAATATTATTAACACTTAAAAAATGTCGCCAGCTTATTAGTTAATAGAGGGCTACAGATGGCACTCATGCTGGTCTACAGAAGCATGCGCTAAATGGAGACCATTAGATAGCTGTGGTGTTTAGCATGTCTGATGTATCTGGTGACACATTGATCACATTGCTTGCTAGCTATAGATTAGTCAAAATAAAAGCAAATGTGACAAGCCATGTAAAGGTTTTTTTTTTGTTTTTTTTTTGCTATTCTCCATCTTGTTTCACAAGGAATGAGATCGGAAGTGTCATTCTCCCATTTCATCTCCATTTTAAAGGTTATAGATCAACAATGCACTTTTGCATTTCAAGGTCAGGGCTAATTTCCTTTTACTGCTTTTGGAAAAATCCAGATTTCTGATTGGTCGAAGATCATAATTGAAAATCCAGTAAAGTAAACTAATTATAGGTTTATGGGGGAAAAAAAGTGTTTATAAAATTCTAAATGACATACTACCTATTTTTAAAAGAAAGAAAAAAGGTTTAAAAGCAATTCCTGTTTTAAGGTGGAGAGGCGGTCACACCTGTGACGGGTGCAGGCAGTTCTTAATCAGGGGCCTGGGACCAGACAACGTGCAGTGTCTGTGTGTCCCTCTGCCTGGCTGGCAACACCACCTACATTACGCGAGCGTGTTTATCACATCACATTGCCTTTGAACCAGGTCCAGAAGCTTAGAAATTCAAGTTTATAATTACACATTTTTTGTCATTAATAATTCACTATAGCTAATAATAAGGCACTATACTAGAACTGTTTAAATGCCTTCTAAATACGCTGTATTTATTGAAACTGATACACTACACGAAGATATATGTAGTTATGCCAAAAGGTGCAGACATCTGGTCATGTTCTAAGTGAAGCGTCCCTGGGTGTTTCCAGACACTCTTCTTTCGTCCAGAGGGTGAAGACTTTTTAGTAGGTTCTCTTGCCAATGGAATCATTACCTTTTTATTTTCCATGTCCTTTGAAACAGGAGTAAGTATTCATTAGACCAGTCAGACCAGTCTCCATGTGGCCATTGTTACATATATGCAGAAAAAACGTTTTTATTGGAATTGGCCAGGATGGGGAGTAAACACATTCCACAAAGTCAGTCTCTCAATTGCTGTAAACCAACACAGCACCCTGGTACTATGGTACTAGTCTCACCTTTTTCAAACATTTAGAAACATTTAGATCAGGTTGAGACCTTCAATTGTGGGTATATTGTACTTTATTATACAAACATTATACATTATTATACATACATCTATTATACATACATTATACATCTATTATACATACATCATTATACATACATTATTATACATACATTTTACATCTATTATAAATACATTATTTTTAACGACATCAACCTGGATTTAGGTAAATTGTATACAAGTCAAGCAACTATTAACAATAAAACTACACAACTATTTTAACTTCTACTACTACTACTACTACTACTACTACTACTACTACTAATAATAATAATAATAACAATAGTAATAATAATAATCATAGTACTACTACTAACGGTAATAACAATGCATATGTCACTTACCTCAAACCCAATGTCACTTTACAAAGGCCAGAATTTTACAACCATCTCACACACAGATAAAAATAGCGTATTTTACCACGTCAATTACAACATGCTGATTTACAGTAGTAGATTCCGTCCAGGTTATTAACGCTCCAAAAGATGGACCTCGTGCCATGTTTACAGCATTCCTTTTGGTTTCTAATCAGCTGTTGTGCTTTGATCACAGGTGTGAACAGGTGGGTGCTGGCCAAAGGCATGGCTCAGTTTCAGGAAGTGATGCGTCAGCAGCTGGAGAGTTCCATGCACGTGGAGCTGGAGAACTTGCTGAGCACCGCTAAAGGAGCTGACATCGAGGTGCGTGACAGGGCGCCAAACAGCGCATGAGGCCCAAAACAGTTCGAATGTAAGCCCAAGGGCTCGAGGTTGCGGTGTCATGCGCTGTCCACTAGTACAGCTAGTGGACTGAAATGATCTTAATTAGCATAAAGCTACTAAGCCGGGAGCCCAAAGGTGGACTAGCAAGTGCCAAACCTAAAACAGTAATGCTAACAGCTAATCCATCTGAGCGGGCAAGACAGCGTTGGATGTCACAATGCCAACAACACAATTCCCGGGAGTAAAAAGCAGAGACGGTGTAGATACCCGGAAGTCAATTACGTTCCCTCTTTACTGAATCTATTTTGTTTTTGCCTCAAAGTTGTTTTTGTGTCATTCGTCAACTCTCATCTCTTCCCCAGCTAGCTCAGTTATCAGCTGTACGTTAAACACGCACGCTCTGCAAAACACCACCTCACATAACAAAAAAGCCCTGCTTCACTGTCCAGTGTGTGTCAGTTTACTCAGGTGACCTTCCAGACTCGAAATATGACAACACAAACTTGCTGATCGGTCAGGACATTTTTTTAGCTTCATCCATAGATTCTTAAGCCTGATTAATGTTTGCCAGTAGACAGCTGCTTGAAGCAAGACAAGAGTCACGTAAACGCGACAACCGTGTTGGTCACAGTGACACGTTCTCGCCTTCTCACACCTGGCCATGCACGCAAGCACACACACAAGGCGGCCTGCGTTCGTGTTTACCACTGGCCAGGTTAGTCCTCAGTGTATCCGCATAACACATGGCCTGTTGAAACAGCCATAAGCAGGTAAACAGATGCCGGTATATTTTCCCATCTCTTCTTATTCCACATAGGCAGGTAAACAGATGCCGGTATATTTTCCCATCTCTTCTTATTCCACAGCTGTCGGATTTGCTCTGACCTTAAATAATCTGTCACCAATCTGTGGCCTCATGCACTAACCACTCACTTATCTGTCAGATATTCGAGTCTCATGTGCGCGGTGATGTGTAAACTCGACAAAACCCTCTTTGTAGGACTGTGAAGCTACAGGCCGATTTTTGATCCACCAGGTTTTAGTTTTAATGATGTTTCCTCATGCTCTGGTACTTACTGTCAGCAGGGCACTACTTATGAACCAGAGCTTCTTATATAAATGTGTCAGCGATCCAGGATTAAAGGAAGTATGTGGGATTAAGCGTATACAGGATTATTTCACACACTGGACAAATGAAGGGGGGTGGGGTTGGGGGCTTCACAAGAAATCAAGCATGTCACAACTGATTAAAATGTGTCAACAGCTGATTAAAATAGAGAGAAAGTTAAAATAAACTCCGACAGACCGCCATTTAATACAGAACCAGACAAACTTTAATTCTGAACACAGGAGCTGCTGCAGCATGTAGTCCAGTTTGTGTTATTAAAATCGCAATGGCACTCAAACGTGAGCTGTGGTGCAAGATGCCTCTGCACTGTTGCACGTTAAAGCTTGGTGAAACCACATGTAGCATGAGGAAGTAGCATTTCCGAAGGGGCTGAGCTGTCTTCATCAGCATGGCGGGGTCTGGGGACTCTATGAGTGAATTGTTTCCCAGAATGAGTTTTTGCCAAATCAGACCTGTATTTCCCAAATCAAAGTGTATTCTTGAAGGAAACGCAACATCGAGGTTCCTGAGTGTGTTCGAGTTGAAAAGAGCAACTGTATTTTGTTGTTTGTTTGCTTGCTTTTGTGTGCATGTATGTGTGTGTGTGTTTTAATCTGTGTAAGATGAATGTTATTGCCAAACGGAGTCCCTGTAAATGTGTCTGTGGTGTTTTTGCAGGTTTGTAGGAAGGATTTTGAGGGCTTTGAGAAGCTCTTCCACAGGTTTCTGCAGGTAAAGGGGCCTTCTGTGGAGTGGACCAAAATCAACAGACCTCCTGAAGACTCAGTAAGCAAGTTCAACACTGTCATCTCTCCAACTGAAGCTCTCTCTCTCTCTCTCTCTCTCTCTCTCTCTCTCCCTCTCCCTCTCTCTCTGTTCTTCTCTCTCATACACATGCTTAATGACACTTTGATGCCTACTAACATAAGGTTGTTTGGATTGTGGCAAAGCTGCTTCTGATGTGGTGTAACCTGACCCCTTAAACATAGATGTGACATCAGAGTGTGTAGCTACAGTGAGTATGCAACTGGAGAAGGAGCGCAGCATAGTCTGGCGAGTGCATGCTACTCTGCGTCATTTCCCAGTCCTGGAGACGATTATTACAGCCCCACTGCAACACCACTCAGCCCTGTGGTTAGTAGTCTCCCAAAGAGCCCCGTGGAGGGTGGGAGTTATCCCAGTCAGGCTGACACTAAAACGCAGACGCCTGTGAGTGGGAGGTTAGTGGCAGCTGTAGAGGGAGACCTCTCGTTAACAGACCTCTCGTTAACAGACCTCTCGTTATCAGACCTCTCATTAACAGACCTCTCGTTATCAGACCTCTCGTTATCAGACCTCTCGTTAACAGACCTCTCGTTATCAGACCTCTCGTTAACAGACCTCTCGTTAGCAATCTTCTCATTAACGATCTCATTATCAATCCTCTCGTCATTGGTTTTCTCATTATCAGTCCTCATTATCAATCTTCTCCTTATCTCATTATCCTTACATCAGTCCTCTCAGTATCAGTCGTCCAAACCAATGCCATAATAACTCACTGGAGCTGTCAGATATTCTACACACTCCTAGTGTGTATTAAAATAGATAAACTCTGTCAGTCACAATATGTCATTTCCATTACATTCGTCAGAATCTTCGTCATCTTTGTGCCTCCTGTGCGTGCGTGCACTCACGCGTGCAAACACACATGTACAGACACTCATGCGCACACACGAGGTCTCTCTCACTCTGCTGTGTTCCTGTCTCAGTGCCAAAGTTACCAGCTGTGCATATTGTGAAATCAGTGTCTTAAAACAGGTTAGTTCTGAAACAGGTCAGTTCTGAAACAGCTTCTCACGGTGGTTTCGCTGCGGAGTTGAGCACTGGCTGTTGGGTACCTAAAAACACAGGTCTAATCCCTTTCAGCTCAGTGTTAACATGGACCTGACAGTTGTGCGGTGGTGGGTGTTGGGCCAAGCTGCTGAGGACCTGCAGGGTCGTAACCCCAGCTAGGTGTGTGTGTGTGTGTGTGTGTGTGTGTGTGGTTCAGAGAGATGTACTTGTGTGTGAGTGTGTAGTACAGAGAGATGTACTTGTGTGTGAGTGTGTAGTACAGAGAGATGTACTTGTGTGTGAGGTTCAGAGAAATGTACTTGTGTGTGAGGTTCAGAGAGATGTACTTGTGTGTGAGGTTCAGAGAGATGTACTTGAAGTGACTGTCTAAGCTCATCTCCGCTGTAGTTCAATAAAATGCAGACATGCGTCCAACTCCCTGTCTACAGATAGAAGGTCCTGTTACATCCCCAAACAATAAACCAACTCTCCTGTGATCCAGCGCTGTACTGGAAAACGCCAGAACAACTCTGGGAGAAAGAAAAAAGGTTTTACACTATTAAATTTTTATTGTCTTTTTCCTGGCCTATGTACGGACTTGTTAGCATTTTTTAAAATCTGTGTGGAAACTGTTAGTACACAAACATTCACTGTTGACTGAACACAAGTCCTCAGGGCTTGTCTTCTGTTCCAGGTTCGGCACAGCACTGTGCCGAGCCTGGAACAGAAGACAAGCCCCGAGGACTCCTTTTATTGCAACTCCATTTCCCATAATGCCCTGTCGACAGTGTAATGTGTGACTCCACAGCCCACAGAGCCCAGAGGATGCCGTAGCGTAACTCCATTTCCCATAATGCCTTCCGCACGCGTCCACGCAGTAACCGGGAGCCGGGCTCCGGTTCTGGAGGCGGTTCCTTCTGTCCCAGCTGCTTGTGTGGGGGACTAATGTGCTTTGCACAGGTGTGTCTGTTGACATAGCTGCTGCATTCTCATTAAGGAAGTTATCGGAGAAAAGTAGCTAATAAAATTATCTTGCAAAACAGAAGGAAGTATTATTTTAAAAGGGGGAATTTTCTTTCCTATGTAGGTAGTTTTATACATTTACATGATGCCTTTATCCAAAGCAACTTACAATTATGACTGAGTACAACTTGAGGGTTACGGGCCTTGCCCTTACCTGGAAGTGGTGGGACTTGAACCAGGAACCTTCTGATTACAAGTCAAGCACCTTAACCACTGAGCTACCACTACCTGTATGTACAGGCTTCCATGGTCACAGGAGAAAGAGACTAAATCTAAAATGTAGGCTTGCCACTAATTATGTGTGTCACATATTTTAATAAATGGTTGAATGAAACGCAGAGTCATCTCAGAAGCTTAAAGACACCCTGCGGGCAGTAACGCCAACCTCCACCAGGGCTTTTCTTGTACAGAGAATGAACCAATGACAAAACTCTGTTTGGAAAACGCCTTTTAACCAGAATTGCCACAGGCCTCGAGCTGCTCTGAAGTGTACAGCGTAGCGCATGGGGGGATTAGCGTGACTCAAATGAGCCTTTGCTTCATTTATTCAGCTATTGTTTGTGTAACAGCATTCTTGATTTAGTCAGTAAAACGACACGTGTTATGTTCTTGATGACAGATTCAGAAGATTATATGCTAATGTTTTGTCACACAATGCCAAGATAATAAACAGCACAATTGACATGATATGAAAAAAAGGTGATTTTGAAAATCAAAATAAATAGTAATTACACTACAAATATATACAAATATGAATGTCATTTTTTCCAGTGACTTCTAATAACTTTCGAGTGATTCTTCTTCACATGACGTATTTCAGAGATCTTGTGCTAAATGTGGAGCAGAAAACCGATCTGTTTGAGAACTACAGAGCAGTTTGATTCATCATCTCATGTGAGCTGCACTTTATAGAGCTAATGTAGAAAAATAATCATCACTACATTTGCATTGTTTGCTGTTTTTGGTGGTAAAAATGACTTATTGCTTCACTAAACCATCAGGCTTGACAAACACACACACCATGAAAATCAGTCCCGGTACCGATGTCAGTGAATGTTTGATTTGTATTTCATTTGTATTTAATTTGATGTCGAACATGCGTCAGCGTGATAATTGCCATTGTCACGTGATTAGAGGTCCTCCAGAAAGCCTGTGTTGGTTGGTTTTGCCTGAGGGAGACGCCAACGCTAGAATGGAGCGCGTTTATTTACATCACAAATAAAAGAAACGCGCCAGCAGACAACAAAAAGGAAACACAGCAACTGCGCTGGAGGTGGCTGTCGAGGCGTAGCGAGTTGCCATGGCGCTGGGGGTGTCCAGAGCACGCAGGGCTGAGGACTAATGCGCTGTAGCAGAAGAGTGTTCCTGTGGGCTTTAGAGATACAGAGGATGTAAACAAGGATATAGCGATGGGGAGTGGAGCAGGTAGGTGGGTGTGGGTGTGGGTGTGGGTGTGGGTGTGTGAGTGTATATATGTACACTATTGACAAGGCTGATTGGCTAATTCGATACAGATCTGGCAGATCTCATCAAGTTCAAGTTTGGTTTATTCGTCACATACATAGTCATAAACAGTATAACTCGCAGTGAAATGGTGGACGGAAATCATTGGACGGTGTGTGTTGTGATGGTGTGTGTGAGCAGATACAGGTGTACTACACTGTGTGTGTCTTCACCGTGCTTGTTTGTTATGTTTGCTGATGCTGATAGTTGATTATGTCAGCAGTATCTATGGCACTTTATGTTAGAGAGGTTTCCGCTCTGTGTGTGTGTGTGTGTGTGTGTGTGTGGTGTTCGCCCACTTTCGCTGTATCTACTGTGGATCTTCCATGAGCCCGTCATCCTACAGTGCTCGGTGGGTTGCCAGATCTTCTGTGCAGAATGGGTACACTCACACTGCTCTGTCTTCATTCTCTTCCATGTGAGGGGTTTTAATGGTTAAGCACCCAACTCCCCCCAGCACACAGCAGGCCCAGCCTGCCGATTCTAGAACTTTCTTTGCCAGCTTTCGGAATCCCGAACTCCAGAACTCCCATCAAAGCCAGGCTTCGGAAAAGCATCTCCTGGATCCGGGGATTATGGTTCTCAACCGTGTCTCGTAGCTGTGCAGTTTCTAGCAGTATGAGTGTTGAGTATTGTGCTAGTGTTAGCATGTATATTCGTATAAATGTATATATACATGTATGATATTGAAGAGTTTATTTGATTTATATTGATAGATCTGAGTTACCTACACACACACACTGTGATATATGATAAATATACAAGTTGCTCTGGATAAGAGATTCTTTCTGCTGCAGATAAGGCTTGGATTGTGAGGGGAGAGAGAGAGAGAGAGAGAGATAGAGAGAGAGAGAGAGTGAGAGAGAGAGAGGGAGGGTTTGGACCAGGCTCCATAGCCACTGCGGCACTGGGAGCGGTTCTCCCTGCCCATGGCCTCCTGTTCCCCATGAGGCTTCACACACTGTGTGGGATTCAAGTCAGACTTCTCACTCACGCTCGGACACACACACTCTCTCTGTCTGCCCCACCCTTTCCCTGCATGATATAAAACATTTACCTTTTCCTAAATACCCTTTTTGTTTTTCTCTCTTCCCTACATCGCGAGTAGAGACACGTCACAGTACAGGAGTAAACACTGCTGATTCCTGCTTCATTTCACTAGCAGAGCCGTGTTTTCCTGCTTCAGTGTGTGTGTGACTGCTTAGGGCAGCTACACGTAAAATCCGCAAACGAAACAACGGGCACGACTGTCCAGAGCATCAGTGAGTGGTCAGCGAGCCTGGCACATGGCCTCCTTCACACACACACACACACACACACACACACACGGACACACGCGCTTTGACTGCATTCACGGGAACAGAAGTGAATGCGTTTGTGAGGAATTGTGTGGGAGATTAGGGCCTGCCAGGGCATCTGAGGACTCTGTACATCTTTTTCTCACTTCCCCGACATTTGTCTGTTTTTTTCTCTCTTCCCTCATTCTATAATTAGTCTCTCTCTCTCTCTCTCTCTCAAACCATGAAATCGCCATCTAGAGGGAACTGCAGTGTCTGCTGTATCTGCCGCTTGGGAGCAAATTCGTGTGAATATCAGGGCGTTGGATTGAAACCGTACACACTAGAACATAAGAACAGCAGCATTTGAAGTGAGAGAAGGCTCCGGATGCAGCACCGGAAGAGGGAAAGGCCAGGACCTGTGGGAAGCTCTCCTGGGGAGATGAACCCCAGCCACGCTGCTTTAAAGCAAAACCCTCCAGCAAATCTCGCAACATGGCATATTTTTTAATGTTGTCACGATGAGCTCAAGGCCTTACCCGTTCTCCATGGGACCATTGTGCTTATGTGTGTGTGGGTGTGTGTGTGTGTGTGTGTGCGTGGGTTGTGTGTGCATGGGTGGGTGTCTTCTGTGTCCTCTCTGACATAGTGATGTCTCATCTGGAGGACATTTGGCCTCATGGCGGCTGGCCCATGGCCATTTGGGAAAAAGGAAGAATGAACATTTGTGCGTGTGTGTGTGATTGTGTGTGTGGGTGTGTGTGATTGTGTGTGTGAGAGAGAGAGAGAGAGAAAAAGGCTTTGAAAACAGATCACCCAGCGAGCTCACACTTGCTTTCAATTTTATTTTCTTCCTTTCAGTTTTTTCCAGGCTGTTTCCACTGCTGCGTGTGTAGTTTCGCGGTTTCTCCATGAGGGTGCCTGAGCTGTGTGGTTTGCAACTTGGTCCGACATGCAGGAGGGCAGGAGTGTGTATTGTAGCTCACGCATTCGTCATCACCAGCACACCGGATGAAAGACACCCCATCCTTTTGTGCTAAGAGCTTCAGTCAGACATATATGCACTAACCAGCCATTCTAACGGGCAACTAGCAGTGGGTCAGTTCGTCCAGCAGTCAGGATCCGAATCATGCTCCAATACGCTGATCTGCGTTCTTCGTTTCGGTCCTCACCGTCGCTAAGGGAATGGCACAGACTGTATACGTGCAGACGTCACTGAAGCAGAAGAATGAATCTTAAACTGAATCATCTGACTCCTGAATCATTTATTCCAGAATCCCACTTATTTATTCATTTTTCATTTATTTCTATTTGAAAATATTGTATTTGAAGCATTGTAATCGGATAATAAATCCTAAATAAATAAAACTCTGGACACACTGAGATATGGGATGTCGGTTGAGCGTTGAGGAGTCTCGCAGCAACGTCTCGCCTAAGCCGAGACAGCGGGCCACGTGTAACCTTGACATGAACTTTTGCTGTCCAAAATTAAGTCCTCACGTTTTCTGTCGCGCTCCCTCTCTCCCTCTCTCTCCTTCCCAGATCCAGCCGTACGAGAAGATCAGGGGCTTGCCCACGAGCGTGTCGGAGAGCCTGAACAAGCTTGCCGTCGTGAAGCTTAACGGGGGTCTGGGAACCAGCATGGGCTGTAAGGGCCCCAAGAGTCTGATCAGCGTGCGCAGCGAGAACACCTTCCTGGACCTGACCGTGCAGCAGATCGAGGTGGGTATGGACTTGGGAAAAACGTTGCCAGGTTCAAATGATGGTACAGTCCAGGCCGAGTGGAAGGGTAGCTCAGGGGAAACCCAAAGCAGGCAGGGAATGGCGAGGTGGGCACCATGGAAAAGGGACCTTTCCACGGAAAACTGCATTTGTGTATATGTGTGTATGAACGTTTATGTGAGTATATGCGAGTGTATATGTGTGTATGTGTGTGTATATTTGTGTATATGTGAGTATGTGAGTGTATATGTGTGTATATGTGCATGTGAGTTCACGTGTGTGTAGCTCAGGTTTCTATTTACCAGTAAATGAACATAATCATCTATTTGAAACTGGCAGAGTGTGAGGTACTCCAGCGATGAGTCATCTCTCCAGGCAGACACAAAGAGAGAGCTCTGTCATGCTGACGAGCGCTACACCCGCAGCGCCCAATCTTTAAATCAAAAGCACATGTCTCAGCTGCCTTCTACCTCGCACCCCTGGCTGATGTAATAATGTGAAATGCAGCGAGCGTGACTTTTTTTTTTTTTTCAAAGCTGCAGCTATCTTGTGAATTGTGTTGAAAGTTCCGTGTGATATAAATCTGAGAGACAAAGAGGAAGAGACCAAAAGCCAGGCAGAGAGAGAGAAAAGACAGACATTCAGAGAGAGAGAGAGAGAGAGAGAGAGGGGAGAGACAGCAGGACAGTAACAGAGGAAGGCGTGTTGTGAGATGTGAAAAGAGGAGGAAGCTGAATATTCGCCCTTGTGGTACACCCCTGCATCAGAACACTCAGCTCTGTGTATCTACCGGGCCCGGAGTGGCTCAGCTTTCCTGCTCTGTCACACAAGACGATGTAAGTGGATAACGTGGCCCCTCCTGTGTAAACACAGCATGCACAAAGAGCTCTGTGTGCTCACGTCTCTGGTCTCACAGACCGCACCGTGACTGCTGTGTGGGTCCCGCCTGGAACCAGATGTACGGGAGAGAGCTTCAACATTTAAGTCGAATTCCACCGTAGCATAAACATATCCTACAGGTTCCGAACGCACTGCAGCGTTTTTCATCCTTCTAGATAGGATGATGACGACAATGATGATGTTGATGTTCCTGTTGGCAGGTTGCTCATGAGAGATCTTTTAAGCCTGTTGTGTATGAAAATTAAACATGATAATAAGTACTGCAAACTAGTACTACAAACCAGGAAGCTAAAGGCGAAACAGTTCCAACGACTTACTGCATCTACTAATACTTAGTGATCAACTAGCGAATTGTTTTCTGCATATTTTATTCAAATGAGACCATGTAAAATAATGGGAACTTTATAATGACTTAATTCTACCGGCTGCAGTGAAGAATAGCATAGACAGAAGAATAATTCGCATTGCATTATCTCAGGTGGATTATATTTATCTGTACCTTCCAAATCATCTGAAAGATCTGCTCTTTGTAGTTTTTCCCTCTCACATTAGCACAAAATGAGATAAAAAGATACTAACGGCTCCCGGAACGGTGACCTACAGATTAGCTTTTGTCCTCTACAGCAGCGACGTGGTGTCGGTGCTGGGAGTCCTAACCCTGTGTGTGTGTGTGTGTGTGTGTGTGTGTGTGTGTGTATGTCCAGCACCTGAATAAGAAGTACAACACTGATGTCCCACTGGTCCTGATGAACTCTTTCAACACCGATGAGGACACTAAGAAGATCCTGCAAAAATACACACACCACCGTGTCAAGATACACACTTTCAACCAGAGCAGGTACACACACACACACACGCACACACACACACGCACACACATACACACATACACGATGGAGTCTTCGACTAAAGCAGGATCAGGGGAAACATTTTCAGAACGGTAGATCTCCAGGAGCAAGGTTAGTGCTAAACTCTGCAGGGTGGTAGCTCTCCAAGAACGGGGTTAGTGCTAAACTCTGCAGTGTGGTAGCTCTCCAAGAACGGAGTTAGTGCTAAACTCTGCAGGGTGGTAGCTCTCCAAGAACGGGGTTAGTGCTAAACTCTGCAGGGTGGTAGATCTCCAGGAGCAGGCCTGGTCTCTACTATATAGCAAAGCAACAACCCATGAAATATTAAAGTCACCTGGCAGTAACAGCAACAGGCATATTTTTTCAGACTATTAACAACATTCAGTATTTGTCTGGATAAATACCTCTGCAGCAGTGGAGGATTTAAGAATATGGTTGAACGCAGAAGGAACCTGGAACAGAAGAAAAATATTTACATGCTGAGATGACAGTCATGACTCCGCTCTGCAGCACTCCTTGGTTCTCTTTAGTTTGCTTTTAATGTATATTTTCAAGTGTTATACAACAAACCTCATTATATTACTTTGTGCATTGACTTCCTGTCTGCGTGACTGTAGGTATCCCAGGATCAATAAGGAGTCCCTGCTGCCAGTGCCCGAGGACGTGGGTATGGTAGGAGAAGGCTCAGATGGCTGGTACCCACCCGGCCACGGAGACATCTACGCCAGCTTCTACGCCTCGGGCCTGCTGGAGCAGCTCCTGGCTGAGGGGAAGGAGTACATCTTCGTGTCCAACATCGACAATCTGGGCGCCACCGTGGACCTGCACATCCTGAACCACCTGGTGAGCCAGCCCAACGGCAAGCGCTGTGAGTTCGTCATGGAGGTCACGGACAAGACCCGGGCCGACGTCAAGGTGAGGGGCTGGGCTCGACACGTGTGAATACACTCCCGCACGCTCGCGTAGGTACAAAGACACACACCCAAAGCCACACAGATTATAGAACATGAACACACATGTGTGAATACACTCTCATTCACAGGTAAAAAGACACAATTATAGAACATGAACGCCTTTAGCTGACAGTTTTATCCAAAGCGACTTATGTATATACAACTTGAGCAATTGAGGGTTAAGGACAGTGGTAACTTGGCAGCGGTGGGACTTGAACTGGCAACCTTCCGATTACTTGCCCTGCCCTTGTAAACGCACTCTCACTCACACACAGATCACAGAACATGATGCACACTTCACTCATATACACACATGAAGCATACACTTGTCTGCTCTAGATCATCACTGGCACTAAGCTTGTCTGCTCTAGATCATCACTGGCACTAAGCTTGTCTGCTCTAGATCATCACTGGCACTAAGCTTGTCTGCTCTAGATCATCACTGGCACTAAGCTTGTCTGCTCTAGATCATCACTGGCACTAAGCTTGTCTGCTCTAGATCATCACTGGCACTAAGCTTGTCTGCTCTAGATCATCACTGGTACTAAGCTTGTCTGCTCTAGTTCATCACTGGCACTAAGGTTGTCTGCTCTAGATCATCACTGGCACCAACCTTGTCTGCTCTAGATCATCACTGGCACTAAGCTTGTCTCTTCTAGATCATCACTGGCACTAAGCTTGTGTGCGTTTCCATGCTCCCTAGGGAGGAACCCTGATTCAATATGATGGGAAACTCCGGCTGCTGGAGATCGCCCAGGTCCCCAAAGCCCACGTCGATGAGTTCAAGTCCGTCTCCAAATTCAAGATCTTTAACACCAACAACCTGTGGATCTCCCTGGCGGCCATCAAGAGACTGCAGGAGAAGAATGAAATGGATATGGAAATCATTGTGAATCCTAAGGTTAAAGAAAAACATGCACCTCAACACATACACACCCTGGATTTTTTTTCTGGAATGTTCTAGAATCTTAAAATTGCTTCCAGATTTCAAAATGGAACAAGGTTCTAATGCCAAAACACAGACACTCTTTGAAAATGACCCGGACAGTTACCAGAATCTGACATAAACCTCACAAGCACGTCTCACTCTGGGTCTCATTTCTCTGTGGGTCTCTGCAGACGCTGAACGGCGGGCTGAACGTGATCCAGCTGGAGACGGCCGTGGGCGCTGCAATCAAGTGCTTCGACAATGCACTGGGCATCAACGTGCCCCGCAGCCGCTTCCTGCCCGTCAAAACCACCTCCGACCTCCTATTGGTCATGTCCAACCTGTACCGGCTGGAGGCGGGCTCTCTGACAATGAGCGAAAAGAGGGAGTTCCCCACCACACCCCACGTCAAGCTTGGCAGCTCTTTCACCAAGGTAATGCTCCCCATTAAATAAAAAACATACAATTTTTGGGAACACCGCCCAGTCAGGCATGCTCTGTGGGATTTCACATCTGAGTGACAGGACTGACTTACTCTGGCAGTATCTGGTATCAAAAGTATTTCAAGACTCGAACCTGTTTTACCAGCCAATACATTCTCTGTGGACAGCAAAATGCAATTTGCGAATCACTCTGGATTAAAGCGTCGGCTAAATGCCATAAATGTGAAACAAGGAAATACAGATAATTTTTGTCACTCTAAATTCCAACCGTTCCAAGACTTCAAGGGAATTCTATTGTCATACACACTAAATAAATAGTGCACAATGAAATTCTTACTTTGCATATCCTCCATATATTCGGAGGGGGGTGGAACTAGGTAATAGAAAAAACAGACATCTAACAATGACAACTAGTGAATAAACTATGACATAACCACATATGTTCATATAAACAGTTAACCTCATGTTCATATAATCTGCATGTTTGTTTAGCATTTAGATGACAAGCAGCCCAGTTGAACAGCAGGGCGATAGTTTCGAGTTTCACACACGTGCGATAGTTTCGAGTGTAGGATGTAGGGACATCACAATAAACTGCTAATAAAAATTTAAAGACCATCAACGCTGTCATCAGTCCACTGACAAGTTGATTATTAATCTCTCAAAGGGAAAATCTGTGGTTGGGGCAACTCTGTGTGTGTGTGTGTGTGTGTGTGTGTGTGTGTGTGTGTGTGTGTGTGTGTGTGTGTGTGTACGTGTGTGAGTGTGTGCATGTTCGTGCGTGCGTGTGCGCGCGCAAGTGTGTGCGTGCATGAGTGTGTCAGTGTGCACGTGTGTGTGTGTGTGTGAGAGCGTGCATGTGTATGCGTGTGTGCAAGTGTTTATGTGCGTGTGCAAGTGCGTGCGCATGTGCGTGCGTGCGCATGCGCATGCGTGTGTGCGAGAGTGTGTGCTTGACTGTCTGTGTGAGAGTGTGTGTGCGCGTGTGTGAGTGAGTGTGCGTGCGTGCGTGTGTGTGCGTGTGCGTGTGTGTGTGTGTGTGTGTGTGTGTCAGCTGTTCAAGGGCTCTTTTAAAGCATCACTGTCACTCTGAACATCCACCATATGCCCTTAATTCCAACCACGTGCAGGTTCAGGAATATCTGACACGATTCGAGAGCATTCCAGACATGCTGGAGCTAGATCACCTGACCGTGTCCGGAGACGTGACCTTTGGGAAAAATGTCTCTCTGAAGGTAAATGCATGGATGTATGAGTATATTTATAGGGGGGGGGAGAGAAACATGTATCTGTAATAAATGAAAATATCTTGACACTTTTTGTTTTGCACAGGGAACAGTTATCATTATAGCCAACCATGGAGACAGGATCGACATTCCGGCCGGCTCCATGCTGGAGAATAAAATCGTTTCCGGAAACCTGCGGATCTTGGACCACTAAGGCCTTCTGCCATGTGACCTGTGTGCAAGATCACATGACCTCTCCCCAACCTCACACTCAACTCTACAACTGTTTTACAGACCTACAATGAGACCAAATGCAGAAACACAGCCTCATGATTCTACACTTTTATTTTTATAACTCTTTGAGCTTTTTAACGCGTGCATTTGTGTTTTGAAAACTCCATATTCTCGGTCAGTATCAAAACAGCTCAGTGTCATCCTGTCTCACCTTATGTCTCCAACGGAATACAGTTTTATCTGTTTGTTTTTTGGTATTTTTGTTTCGGAGGACTGTCATGGTGGCATGAATCGCACGCAATTCGTGTGAAATGTGAAAACGAGAAGCAATAAGCTTTGTACCTTGGCAACAGGGTCAGCTGTGCGTTCCGCAGGGCCACTCTGGGGTCTGCAAACATCTTTGGAACAAAATAAAGTGCAATACAGAACTAAAAAATAGATATATGTGTACTCTCTAACCAGCCCCATTACTGACACACACACACACACACACACACACACACACACACACACAGAAGGGGGGTGGGGGGGGAGGCATTAAATTCACCAACTGACCTGAACACAGTACTATTACAGTTGTACAACTCTAGAGCTGATGACAGTTCTAAGATTCTGACATTTTCAGTGTGTAGAAACTACCAAACACTGGTTCGAGTTCTAGTTTCCCTTGCAGAGGTATGTCCTGGGGGTTTAAATGCAGTGAATCAGATCCCATTTATATGCTGGATACTTGGATGACTGAAGTCTATTTCATTCTGGCCAATTCTCTGGAGAAAATAGAGATTTGTACACCGACACAGATACAGACTGGTGTAGACTGGTATAGACTGGCAACTGTGAGATACAGGCCTGTGTAGACTGGGAACAGGGAGATACAGACCTGTGTATACTGGGAACTGTGAGAAATATACTTGTGTAGACTGAAAAGTGTGAGATACAGGCCTGTGTAGACTGGGAACTGTGAGATACAGACCTGTGTAGACAGGGAACAGTGAGACACAGAAGTCCATAAAACTACAGTACATTGGCTGGAGGAATGTGGAAGGTTTCACTGACAGAAGACGCCCTGTCAGAAAGAGTGGCACCAATGTCCAGGTTCCAGCACCGGGTGGGAGAATGGTGCGGGTAACACCACGTTAACACCACTATCCATCATCGCTAACACGCACTAGAGAACAGAGAGGCATCTGTCTCCACTCTCGCAAGAATCCCTGGGAGATTGTTGAGACGATGGTACGACCCCCTTTGACAGTTCAGATATTTACACCACAGTGGTTTGTGGAAGCGGAGCCCAGAGTGTACGTTCCTACGCCCACCCCCCGAGGCGTGAGATGTAATGCGGCCCATGTGTTCAACCCACAGCTCGTTCGGACGACGCAACATATTACGGAGCCGTTATAAGTGCACGTCCTAAATACAGATTCCACAGACAGCAAAAGAAAAGACCGATATCTAATCCAAACTGATCTGAGACTAAAAACCGTCATCTCTGTTAGACTGAGCAAAAGATGCCTCTCTCTCCCTTCCTATTCTCTCCCATGATCCGTAATCTCGAGCAAATCCCCTCACACACTCCCCAGCAAGCGTTGGCTGGTCGCTCTGACGAGATTCTGTTAATGACAGCACTAGACCTAGCCGACCTTGACCTCCAGGAATGAGGGGTCATAGGTCGGCGGAGAGCTTCCCTTTTAATGCCCTTCCTCCGTTCTGCCTGTCACGCGTGGCCGGGACTCGAGCAATATCCCCGACTGCTTTACATTCGCTTGGGATCTAAACGAGGTTTTCCGTTTTTTTTATTTTTTGTGCAACGAACCATGTCGGCAGCGAACAAATAGATGACAGCTGACTGTAGCTGTCCTGAACTCTGTCCATGACGGTTAAAAGTTACTTCATACTTACTCCCAATTCTAGGCTCCAGTTCATATTTACTCTTATGTGGTTTAAACCCAGTCAAATAAATTCAATTCATGCATAAAACCAAGCCTTCACAATGAGAGAACTAAACACCAATGTGTGTTAAGCTCTGTGTTGAAAAGGAAGCTTGTTTTCAGTTAGTGTCATAGGCGTTACACAGTTAACGCTACTAGCTGAAAAACAGTGACGTGACATGTAACAGGGATGGTTTTTTGAGGGGGGTCGGGCTGATAGCAGTGCTTCTCTTGTGAATGTGATAGCACATTTCCTGTTTCACATAAGCGAAATGTTGTAAGATCATAGATCTTCTTTTGGGAAGCAGAATAAATAAACATCGTAACTTGCATAATGAAAGTGCCGGAATTCTTTCTGCGTGTTTGCTCACCCAGTCTTTAGCTCAGTTTCAACAGCCTCAGGGTGGTTCGTGCTCGGCTCCTACACTCCAAATACATAACCAACGCTACGCCCAGCACGGTGTGGACACCTCGCTGCTCCAACACACTCATTACATTTATTATTATTGCCTTTAAAGGATTCAGTCGGGTGTGTTGGCAGGATGATCACCAAGATGGAAGATTTCCAGCTGGACTTTGGTCAACAGATGGACATTACTATCTTATAGTAAACTGTTATATGGCAGGGAAGTACTAACAGATGGGGTGCGGAAGTTCTATTCCCAACACTGCAACTTATCGTCCTCTGGAATGCCAGAATATTCCCGCCACAAGTTCCAGAGCAGCCCTTCCGACTCCAGTTCTGGGGTCACACAGCTTTGTTTATGTCGGAGCCATTTATCTGATCTCTCGTTATAATTCCTTTGGCGTTCTGCAGGTCAAAGGTCGTTAAGCAGGAAGAGGAATGCAGAGAGGGTCTGGCTGACTGGGAGCATAACGGCTTTTGACTAAAGTTGACTTTTTTTTTTAAGACAACTAGTGTCCCGCCAAAGGACACCAAACACGGATAAATGGTCAGAAGGCAGATCCCAGAATTTTTCCATGCTGAATCTGGTGTGGGATCAGGGCAGGGTCATGGAGCCTCAGAGCTACAGAACTGAAACCACTGTTTTTTAGAGTTTAAACTACACACAAGGGTGCCAGATAGCATCCTGTTCCTGCTAAGAGCCAGATTACACTAGGATTACACAATACAAGAGTTCTCTTAATCAGATTAAAAACTCCCAAAATGGTGTTTATTAATGTTTGTTTATTAATATCATTTTAGCCTGCACAATGTAGGCAAACATGCTTAAACCAGCTGGTATAATTTGTAAAATGCTCCCTAAAAAATAAATAAATTTAAAAAAATGTTTTTTTTTCACCAATTGAGGGTTTTTGGGGGAGTGGGCGAGTGTTCTAATATTTCAGCAGAATAGACTCTTTTACCAGAATTTTGCAATCACATGATTTAGGCTACCAAAAAAATGTAGAACACTTAGCATTTTTTTGACAAAGGTTCTGTGAACCCTCTGACTGGAGTTTTCCTAGGTGTCCATCTCTGAAGAACTCCAAAGGAACTGCCCATCAACCACAGCAGTTTCAAACCACCACAGATCTGCAGCCATCAGAACGTGAGGAGGAACTGGAGTTTCCATTCATGGTTGCAAAATGTTTCAATTTAAGGAACAATGACTGCCATCTAGCTGCTACCCATTTAGTTCCAGTCTAAGGAGCACCATTAAGGCCATGAGGGCCAGGCCTCAAACACTGCCACCATGTGGCCAAGCAGTCAAATTACTTCTTTTTTTTTTTTACTTGAAAGGTAAACCTTAAAACCACCTTCTTCCATTGCTGACTGGGTTTTGACCACAGGACCACAGCCTATTGGAGAGTCTTGAGTTGTTTACCACACAGCAGAAACAAATGCATAGTAGTGGGTATGGCACTTGTACGGTTGTGTGTATGGTAGTGGGTGTGGCTTTTCAAGGATGTTGTAATTTATCCAGCAGAAGAGGATATGAGCAACAGCCACCGTTCACAATAACTCATCGCAATAATGCTCAACACAACGGGGCCCATTTATGGCTACAATACATTATTGAGCCTTCTAAGAGGTCACAGTTATCTGGACCAATATCTCAGGCGGTCCAGTGTAGTGTAAATGTTAGGTTAGAGTAGGTTCACATGGTTAGGGAAAGAGACTGAGAGGAGAGTTCAGGAGACGGCAGGTAACGTCAAGTAGCTGGGGCCCGTGGTTTGATCCACCTATGAGCTATAAACGAGCACAAGGATGACACCAATTTGAGGTTTTTTGACATGTGGGGACCTGCAGATTTTCCCCCACTTTCCTCCTAGCATATTACGAATTTCCTTCCTGGCGCTTTTGTTTTTGGGTTGTTTTTTTTTTTTTTTTGCCTCCACAAATCAAAACATTCAAAATACGATAAAACTGAACAGATTACCCAGGCAGTGAGAAAACCCGTGGTGCTGGCGGCCCTCTATGGTGAGAGGAAATAAACACGGTCCGGACAGAGAAGGCAACGTGGACGTCAGTAATATATATACATATATACACATACACATATATACACATACAAACATACACACATATATATATATATATACACACACACACATATATATATATATATATATATATATATATATATATATATATATATATATATACACATACATACACATATACATTATATATATACATATATACATACACACATACATATATATACATACACATATATATGTATGTGTGTGTATGTATATATATATATATATATATATATATATATATATATATATATATATATCTGTGTATATATGTTAATTACTGCATGGGTGATTATCTTTCAGCTGGCAACAAGTTATTGAACCCTAACTGATGCGGTGAGCAGCTTCTCATTTGTTAAACAACCATGTGTAAAGACACAGCCTTTGGTCGTGGAAAAGGTGTTAATCTGTTTCAGAAGGGTCAAATTATTGGCATGCATCAAGCAGAGAAAACATCTAAGAAGAGTGCTGAAACTACTAAAATCAGGTTAAGAACTGCCCAACATATTATTAAAAAGTGGAAGGACAGTGGGGAAACGATCGTGATCGGCGATCACTTAAACGTGTGGTGAAATCAAATCGTAGAAAAACAGTAGAACTCATGGATATGTTTAATAGTGAAAGTGAGAGCATTTCCACACGCACAATGTGAAGGGAACTCAAGGGATTGGGACTAAACAGCTGTGTAGCCTTAAGAAAACCACTTGTCAGTGAGGCTAACCGGCAAAAACAGTTTCAGTTTGCTGGGGAGCATAAAGATTAGACTCTGGAGCAATGGCAGAAGGTCCTGTGGTCTGATGAGTCCAGATTTACCCTGTGTGAAGGGCACATCAGGGTAAGAAGAGAGGCGGCTGAAGTGATGCACCCATCATGCCTAGTGCCTACCGTACAAGCCTGTAGGGGCAGTGCTATGATCTGGGGTTGCTGCGGTTGGTAAGGTCTAGGTTCAGCAATGTTATGTGCCCAAAGAATGAGGTCAGCTGACTACCTGAATATACTGAATGACCAGGTTATTCCATCAATGGATTTTTTCTTCCCTGATGGCATGGACATATTCCACGATGACAATGCCAGGATTCATCGGGCTCAAATTTTGAAAGAATGGTTCAGGTAGCCTGAGACATCATTTTCATACATGGATTGGCCACCCAAGTCTAGAAGCTGAACCCCATTGACAATCTTCTGGATGTGCAGGAGAATACTTTGTGCAGTGGTCCAAATGTCCCATCATCAATACAAGATCTTGGGGGAAAAATTAATGCAACTCTGGACAAAAATAAATGTTGTGACATTGCAGAAGCTTGTGGAAACGATGCCACAGCAAATGTGTGCCGTAATCAAAGTTAAAGGCTGTCCAATGAAATATTACAGTGTATGACCTTTTTTTTTGGCCAGGCAGTGTGTGGGTGTTTTATTTATTTATTCATATTTATTTATTCATTTAATTATATATATATATATAAAAACCCTTCCGCCTGTGTCACCTTAATGGCAAACAACTACAAACAAGAAAAATAAACACCACACTTTCATTTTTTTTTAGTTTATTGTTTAAAGTTGGTACAAAACCCATTTGATCAGAAGCCTTCTCTGCATTTGTCAAATAGCATGGAAATTCTCCAGAGACCATCAGAACTTCTGCAGAAGACACAGGGATCATGCACACAAATAAACAAATGAAACACACACCCACACACACACACGAAACATACAAAGCCCTTGACATTTTTGCATGGCTCTCCCAGACGGCGAGAACAGAACACAATGGCAAAGCTGAGAGAGCCCTTTGCCAGTGAGGTAAAGACCTCAGACCCCCAGCACGTGCATATGCCGTGGCCGAGGCGTGAACGCACAGATCCTAGGTCAGCTTCATTTGCTGTGAGCCCTGCTGGCCAGAAGGGGGCGTTCTCTCCCTGAGCTGAAAGACTCGGCAGAATCTGCGCCACGGCCTTTTTGAGAGTCGATCCAGAAGACACAGAGCGACCACTCGCACGCGCAGACAGGACTGACAGACAGGACAGGACAGACAGGCATGCACATGCTCTCCACAGCTGGACGGGAGCGTTCCGGAACCCAGCCGACTGCTGAGAGTTCTGGAACGTCCCTTCAGAGCTTGGTTGTACGTTCCGGAACTCTCCGTCGGCTGGACTAGAACGCAGAGCTCTAGTCGAGTGGAGAAACGCTGAAAACACAAACACACACACAACCACCCGGTACAAGAATCGCACACATTCAGTCCGGGTTATGAGCATAACATCTTACACCTACACCTACACACACACACACACACACACACACACACACACACACACACACACACACATATACACACATATACACACATATACACACATATACACACACACCTCATGTTAATACTTGAATTGAAAATACTTGAAAATTAATTAAACCATCCTGTGACATTCCTTGTGCACTGCTTAAAGCTACTGAAATTTGACAGTTTGCCAATTGTTCTAGAAGCAGAAGGTATTTCAGCTCAGTGGAGGTAATATAATCTTATTCACCTTCAAAATACTAGATTTCATGTGGTGGAGGGGGAGCCCTCCATCACCTTATATGCCTCCTAAAGACAGAGCCTGGTCTGCACGTGCCTTTCCTGTAGGGTGGGGGTATTACCCCAGGAAGGGTAGTGGTTCTATCAGATGTAGGGCATAAGTACCCACCCATGTCTCACGTGCTATACGAGGTTTGGAGTGAGGCGGTTTAGCCTTATGCATTGTTTACAGTTCTCTATTGTAGAAAATCACCACTTCTGCACGAGGACACGCTACCTTTGCGGTACCCGTTTGGAAGAAAGACTATCTCGAGCAAACTGATCTATGCCATAAACAATTACAGCTCTGTAGAATCAACACGTCAAACGTAAAATATCAGAAGCAAAACGGAGTCTTGACATTAGAACGTGAAATCAAACCCAATCTCAGAACGTGGAGTCCCAACACCAATGTGGAGGAACCCCACAGGATTACAGCACGGAGGACCTGCTAGTCCACAGAGACGTGGGTTGTCAAGGCTACAGCTCCACTCATCCCAACCGTTAGGGCTGTTCTCAGAGCTACTGCTTAAACATGGGAGACCTCCCCCCCCCCCCCCCCCCCCCCCACACACACAGGACGACACAAACTTTAATTGACAGCGCATGTCGTTTTGGCCTGTACATAAAGGGAGACAGATGTGTGTCATGATCGAGGTGTTCGTGGTTATCTAGAACCTTCTGGAGTATTCAGGCCTGTTTTCTGTAACCATGCTGGACTGCCAAGACTAACGACCAGTCGCCCAGGGCTACGGCTTCGGTCCAGATCTGATAAAATACAGATCCGAGTCTCCGGATCGACACTGCTATAATCAAGCCACTGAATAATCTTTATTCCCACGGCAACGGTGCGGCTCGGACCCAGCCCTGGAGGCACTGGCCTTATTCCATTCAAAGCCCTAAAAATATTGCTTTGTAGCATTTTTTTTTTTCTCTCTCTCTCACACCCCAACACACACACCCTATCGTGCACCTATGGTTATGTGCATTCGCTACATTTAGAAAGAACACACACACACACTGCCAGACTAAAATAAGATCGGATTACTCCAAGCTACATGTAGGACTGTGTAAACAGGAAACAACGACAGATGAACAGAGTGGAACCGCACACGCGCACACACACACACACACACACACACACACACACACACACACACACACACACACACACACACACACACACACACACACACACACACACACACACACACACACACACACACACATACACACATACACACATACACACATACACACATACACACATACACACACACACACACACACACACACACACACACACACACACACACACACAAACTTAAAGTTTGATTTCCACTGCTACTATACATAAATAAAAATGTTAAGTATCTTTAAGTTAGGCATATCTGATTTACATGGAAAACATCTCTCTAAACTTAAATGGTTTTTTTGTTTGTTTTTGCTTCATGCAATGGTGAGTTGATGAGCTGAATGTCTGAGCGATGTTCGACAGCTCTTACTTGGGTTAGCTCCTTACACACACTTGTGTGTATGCATATAGAAGGGTGAGTATTGCATTGCTAAAGTGGACTAGAATGGTACGCTGTCAGCATATGAGTAAAGGAGCGCCGTGTCCGTTCGCCTGGCTGTGGTGCAAGGCCCAGTCCTCTCAAATGCAACAGGGTGACCGTCCGCTACGCATGCAGGGCCCCGGTTGTTTAGTCTTGTTTTTTTTTTTTTGTCTTTTTGTTTCACATGAAAATATAGAATTCTCTGATTTTCTTCCAGATTAAGAAAAATTCACTATAAAAAGGTCATTTATAAAGCAGAGGGAATAAAAACAGATCAGTAGTCCGAGGTTGGGGGGGGGGGGGGGGCGAGAGAGATATACGATACAGAAAGAGAGATAAGACAAACCGAGAAACACAAACAGATATAAGACAGAGAGAGAGAGAGAGAGAGAGAGAGAGAGAGAGACAGACACAGACTGAGAGGAAGACAGAAAGAGAGACAGAGAGAGTTCTAAAACACGGGGAGGAAAACAGGGCCCGTCTGTTTCCACGGGTTCAGTAGCGGAAGGTCCATAAGGTCAAAGGTCAGCGTCGCCTAGTCGACGGGTCCCTGGAAGATGAGCCTGACATAGCCGTGCTCCCCGTTGAGCTGCTGGGCGCAGAAGGGGCAGGCGGCGTGGAAGGTGTGCGTGCCGTGTGGCAGAGGGATCTGACTCCAGAACGCCACCGTCTTCTCCGAGCACACGTGCCCGCAGGGGCTGAAGGCGTGGGTGGGCGGAGCCGCGTCCAGGTAGAACCCCGCCTCGCAGCCCAGCCACAGCGGCACGTACGGCCCCCTGGCGCGGCACATGGGGCACTCGCGCTCACGACCGCTTCCGGCCCGCCCTTCGCCCCGCCCTTCGTCCCGCGTGCCCCAGCTGTGGTAGCCGTGCACGTGGCCGCAGTGCAGGTAGACCCAGGGCTGCTTCTCGTCCACGGTGTCCTTGCGGCGCATGCTGGGGAAGGCGAGCGTGTTGAAACCCACGGGGCACTGCGGCCGCGCCGCGTTCAGCTCCTGGCGCAGCGCCTCCAGGTGCTTGAGCGTGGGCGTGCGAGACAGGCCCTCGGCCGTGCGCCACAGCAGGGTGGCGCCGCACAGGTCGATCAGAGAGCCGTCCACCAGCTCCTGGGTCTCGCTCTCAACCTGCGAGACGGGGAGGGGACAGTGAGATCCACCGATCAGGCCCATCGCACGGATGTCATCATCTGTGTGTGTGTTCCTGCACTGCTGTCTCTCATGGGACTCTGCTCTGAATGGGACCTGCACTGGGCTCATCCAAGCAACAGAACTCCTATAAGCCAAAACAACTTAGCCAACAGGTCTTTAAGCACGGGCTTCAACACAAGCAAGTCGCCATCTACATCCACAACACGAGAATCACATCGTCTGATTCTGCGGCGCTGGGGTGTATTTATGAGACAAGCACTGAAAGAAGTGGTTGCTTCACTTACTATCTTTATTTTAAAAATCTAGAGGATTTAAAACATACTTCAGGGAGTTTTGTTGGTCTATTCTAAGATCTAATAATTCTTGAAAGAGCCCCTGTGTAACCGGATAGGAGATCTACACAAATGATGTGCTCTGAATGGCCAGCAGGTGGCAGTAAGCACCAGCTCTTGCTCTGTGTAATGGCTCCACGTCTAAACTAGGGGAAGATCATATGGAATATCAGGCCTCATTTGGATGTGTGTACAAGCAGCATTTAAGTGGTGTGTGTGTGTGTGTGTGTGTGTGTGTGTGTGTGTGTGTGAGAGAGGGAGAGAAACAGCTTCCCACCTGCACCATCCAATTAAAAAGATGGGGAACTGCTAAAAGCCAACACACAAGTCTAGTGCTCTCGTGCACTCTCAGGCACAGACATTCTGCTCCAAACAGCGGCTGCTGAAACCACAATCTGATGCATGCATGCACAAGCAGAAACACACACTCACACACACACTCACAGAAGCTTGCTACAGCCCTGCCCCTCAAGCTGTGAACAGCTCTACATGCAGACCCATCCCAAAGGATTGGGCCGCACCAGACTAACGGGTCTAGCGACCCAGCAAGCTGCCAGCAGGACCCTTCTGATCACCACGGCAGCCACTCAGTGTTCAACCGGGACTGAGCCAACGTTCGGTCAACAGTTGCCCTCTGCCTCACACGACCAGGGAGGTTTACACCACTGCGGTCTGATGTTGGCAACTCACAGGGCTGGAGGGGCATCCTCTCCTAACACTGACCAGTGTTTGACCAACATTGGCCTCTTTCACCACAGTAAGCCTTGATGTTCCAAGAGTCATTGACGTTCTAAGATTTTAATATTCAACATTCTGCTAATGCTGTACTTCAGACTCAAACTATCCCCATCCCCCCCAAAAAGAGAGAAGCATTTTACCCAGAATGCGACTCTGACTAACAATAAAGGAACGTTAATGATCTTAATGCTAGCTGGCCTCAGTGCATTTTTAGTTCATCCAAGAAGCTCTTCTTTTATTTCACATCCTCACACAAACACACACACACACAGCT
>NC_137506.1:3180000-3185000 GCF_041902795.1 Electrophorus electricus | reverse complement strand
CCTGCACCTTTACTGATTCCACAGAAACACAAACAAAAAAACAAACACTAGCAAGCATTTAACTCGCAACACATCATACAGACTGAAACCCAATCAGCCCTTCACATACTTGCCAACACGCAGGATTTTCCCCAAACGCTGAGATATTCAGCCAAATGCAAAGGACTGCCAAGCCTTGTGGAATTGTGTTACATTGTGCTTTGTAGAAGGATTATGAATGTGCACCAGATTTGGGACTGAGCAGCTTCTGTATGTGTGCATAATGATTTTTTAGGACATCCTTAGTGTGTGTGTGTGTGTGTGTGTGTGTGTGTGTGTGCACGCTCATAGCAGCACTATCCCCAAGCATCAGCTCTGAAACCCAGATGGAGCAGACAGCTGTTACAAAGAGGGGAGCTTGAATTTCAGGAGTTTAATTATTCAGTGACATGAACACAGACCAGCAAGCACGGGAAAACAAACAGATGTGTGTATCATAAGGCATATAGGTGCACACACACACATACACACACAATCAGACAGCCGTGCACACACAATATCAGAGACAGACAGAAACACACATGCAGGCAGGCAGGCAGACACACACAGACATTTGCAGCATTTAGCAGATGCTTTTATCCAAAGCGACTTACAATTGACTGAGTAAAACGTGAGCAATTGAGGGTTAAGAGCCTTTCTCAGGAGCCCAACAGGGGCAACATCACAGTGGTGGGGCTTGAACTGGCAACCTTCTGATTGCCAGTCTAATACCTTAACTGCTGATCTACCTCCAGAGCATGTTCCCCTCTCTCTCAGAAAAGTTTAAAAATCAGAAGTACGGAAACATTTTGGCGACGGAGAAAACGAAGGCCAGGGGATCGCAGACAGCTGGACAATGCACACGACGTCTAGGAAGCAGAAAAGCCATCCCAACTAACGGCATGATAAATCACTCGAGATGCCATTCAGCGCATCCGAGGTAAGCTCGCGGAACCAGTGAACCTTAGCGGACAGCGGAAGTGGGACGAGGAGGGGAAAGGACTGAGCTTAGCCAAGCGTTCCTGTGGGATGGCAGCTAACCGAGGAGGAACCGTGCTGTAACCATCCTCCGTCCACCCCCGTTATCTACCTCCAACACGTGAGCTTAGTTTGTGCAGATTCAGAGCACAATTGCTACTAACCGGACACGATTTGTATTATCATACGGCCACTTTGTGTTATTAAACCCTGCGTATACTGTAGCTAATGTTATTGTTCATCATCTGTGGCCTGGTTTAAAAACAAAGCTAAGTATAGTTGCTGGCATCACTGTAATTAGAAAATAACCATCATTAAAACAGAATAGAACAGAACTGTACATTAACTAGAACTTCCGTAAAATTATACAGATAAACAATATTCTTAGTTTGTGGGCCTACAGGTGTGTATAATATCAGTTTGTATCCATCACAGTCAGCATGCTTGATTTCAAGCCTGGCAAAAAAAAAAAAAAAAGAAACAAACAGAGCTGCTCAGAAATAAATATGTAAACATTTTCATTGTGGTTCTGTGAAACTATGAAAAGTTAAATATAATGTAAAGGATGTCTAGTTTGTATCCTTCTTTAACAGTTACTGCCATGTATGCAGTATGTAATAGTATGTAACCATTTTTGGTTTGTTTATTGATTATGATAATATCGTAAACCATGATAAAAGGTCAATTATTGTGACAATAAATGTTTACACACATGCATGTGTGTGTGTGTGTGTGTGTGTGGGGTGGGGGTTAAACACAGACTAAGCAACATGAAAGAACTCATCTTGTAGTGCTAAAATGGGTTTAAAAAAGCATGTACAGACAAAGAGAAAATCAGAAAAACAGGGAGAAAGGGAGTAAGGGATGATCCTCGCACAGGAAGTGAGGTGGAAGGAAACATAAAATGACTGGGAAAGGGAGGCACCCATGTGCCCATGACTATCTTGCCAGTTCCTTTCATGTGACATTAACAATTGAGAAACAAATGAAAAACGCAAAGGAAGCAGAAGTCAGGTACACACACACACACACACACACACACACACACAATGTGCAGCCACTTAGAAAAATAAATCCTTCTATATTACACACAGAGAGCTGAGAGGCAAATACGCACAGCCCTCCACAGAGTCAGACCCAGAAACCCGTTAACAGAGTCACACAGAGGCCAATTAACAGGTACTAGACAGAGGCCTATTAACACAGGTATTATTCACAGAAAGGTATTAGCCACAGTAAGCCATTAATCATATATCTTACAAAATATTCTTGATCACTTGAGCACGACTGGTACTTTATACTTTCATTAAAACACAAAGCAATGAATGCTCTACTACAGAGATGTGGAAAAAATACACACATATACACGCACACACCCAAACATATTTAAATGTACAAACAACCTTTGCAATATAGAAAATGCATACATTACATTCTGCAGAAATGACATTCATAAATCTAACACCACCACAGTGCCCACTCTGACTTCTAAGAAACAAATCAATAAGGAAAAGCTGTTAAAACCGGGAAACAGGGTCTGGAGCAGCTAATAAAAATCACAAGCCAATGACAGACAAGTGCACGAGACACACCATGCCGGGCACTAGTCCCAAGCTAGCATTCCACAGCCTGACCAAATAAGGCCACAAACGGAACCACAGGGGTTCCAGAAAGTTCCGCCAGCTGTGCGCCATAAAACGCTTGCCGCCGTGGTAAACATTCTCCTCCTTTTCAAACACAAAATCGATGAGAGTCTGCACATAAGGGCCCATTTAGGGCAACAACAACAAAAAAAGAGCAAAGGATTGTGGGTTTGAATCCCAGCTGGGTCATGTGGATGGTCACCTTGCTGAGGGGCTGTGGGCTCTAATGTCTTCCACAGCTGTGGCCTTGGGTGAGAGGATTATGTCAGAACTCCCCAGGGGGAAAAGGTTCACCATCACATCTGCTACAACACGCTCTTGGATTCCTCTACCCCTGTTTGCAGGGGTTAGACGAAAAGGACAGGATAATCATGTGACCAACAGAGGACATCAGACAGCAGGGGGCAGGCGTGCATAGTGTCTTCCGTTAAACTAAGCGCTAGTGTGCTATCAGCAGGGGTCAGTGAGCCAGCAGAACGCATCCCCCATCTGACCCACTTCACACTCCAGGCATAATCCCACCCCCCACTCCAGCACAAATGGAACGAGTCAGACCAGCAGCAGTAATGTTCTGGCCCTACTGGAAAAACAGGCCAGATACCACAACACTGAAGGTGTCACACTAGAGGACACACACACACACCACAACACTGTACAATTCTCACTGTAGAGAAAGATGGCAGGGTTTGTCGCAACACTGCATGACCAATACTACATAAATAAACACACGGCCAGTCTGTACATCACTGAGACAAACAAGACAACACAAAAACTCACAGCCAGTCTGTAAAATCAAATCAAAACACAGGGCTAGTCTGTACACCACTGAGATAGACACACGACCAATCTGCATTCCACTGATATAGACACAGCCAGTCTGTACACAGACTTTATAGAGATTGGCCGTACACAGCCAATCTCTATAAAGCATGTTATAATGAAGGTCCTGGTCTTAGGTGAGCTCCTGCCGGTTCATACAGTGCTATGCACTGGATGGGAAATGCAAGGACAACACCACATCAACAGATGTTTTCTACCAGATGTTTCTTCTAGAGAATCAGCTTGTCAGAGTTTCTCTTGGGACTCTGCACTCTGGCCCTTAAAGAACACCCACAAGGGCTCCATATGGAGCCAGAGAGTGAAGCGTGTGGGTCAACACACGCACGTATGCATGCGCACACACACACACACACTCACACACCAGTTTTCCTGTGATGAGTCATGGATCTGCCACAGCAACAGCGTGAGTGATACTGGTGATGAGTTGTAAAGGCAGAGGGAGAACTGCTGTAACGGATTCACGTGCCATGCTCCTCCCACTAAATCACTCATCCCTCGCAGTGGCTTATTAGAAGGTACTGAACCGCTTTGAGTCACCACAAACTCTTAACTATGGAACCATCACATAAAAATAACTCCCACATGACTCATCACTTACTATGGCTTAATCTCGGCAAGACTACAAACACTTCATACACCGGAAATGCCACCAGGGTTCAACAACAACAATAACCTGAATGCCCTGGGCAAGTAAAACAATGTTTCGACGGCAACACGAAAAATCACAATTGGGCCAGTTCATGTAGGGGTGGCAACAGAATAATGTAACTGAGGCCAAACCCACGCAAAAAAATGGTCTAGGCCATAAACGCAAGTCCATTTAAAACAAATTAATGATATCTTGATAAACGATGTCGGAACGAATACGAAGCAAGCACTTAATTCTCGTGTGGAAAACTCAGCTTTCATGGGTCGCTTTTGACCCCTCTGTATGCAAGATGTCCAGCAAAGTTTGCAGGGAATATCCTAACAAAGCGGACAAAAGTAGCTCTTTTTGTGTCTTGACTGATCTGTCACACAGCGTGCATAGAAGCCAAAAAGCCTCGAGCGTGTCTGACCTGCAGGACATGCACGTGATGAACGAACAGCAAAGCCAATTCCAAGTTGAAAAAGGTAGTCACAACAGCACATCACACGATTAAAGAGAAAGACCTTTCACCAACTACCCACATGAGCTAGATCTTCAAATGAATGAAAAACAGTTAATTAATTAATGTTAATATGAATATATATATATATATATATATATATATATATATATATATATATTTTGTGTATTTTAATTAAACTTTTGTCAAACTTTGAAATGTTGTGAAACCTTTGCTTATATAGAACAAAAAGAAAATAAGTGAAAGTATATTGTGAGAATGTACACTAATTTTAATAATATTAGCTTGTGTGTTCTTATTTCTATGTTATTCATATATAAATAAACACATACAAGTATTTTTAAAATACAAAGATTTGTCCGGTACAGTGAACTTTCCTGTTGCTTGCACACTTGGGCAAGTTAGAAGAAAA